>NC_142936.1:33960643-33978143 GCF_046866305.1 Octopus bimaculoides | reverse complement strand
CTTTGATGTTGCTGCACCTCTTATGTGTCCATAGCTTGCACCGAGTACATCTTATAGAGTTACTACCTACTCCTTTTCTACATACTGAGCAGGGCCATCTACCTGAAGGGGTTTGTGTTTTATCTACCTTCCTACTTATTAGGATTTTGGTTTTAGCTAGGTTGATTCTAAGGCCCTTCAATTCTAGACCTTGCTTCCACACCTGAAACTTCTCCTCTAGTTCTGATAGTGACTGCGCAATTAGTGCAAGGTCATCAGCATAGAGGAGCCCCCAGGGGCAACCTGTCTTGAACTTCTCTGTGATTGCCTGGAGGACTATGATAAATAAGAGGGGGCTGAGGACGGAACCTTGGTGGACCCCTACCTCTACCCGGAATTCATTGCTGTACTCATTTCCAACCCTCACCTTACTGGCAGCATCTCTGTACATGGCTCGCACAGCTCTCACTAACCATTCTTCTATCCCAAGTTTCCTCATTGACCACCAGATAAGGGATCGGGGGACCCTGTCAAAGGCTTTCTCCATGTCAACGAAAGCCAGGTACAGAGGTTTATCCTTAGCTAGGTATTTCTCCTGCAGCTGTCTCACTAGAAATAAGGCATCAGTAGTGCTTTTACCTGGCACAAACCCAAACTGCATCTCATCTAAATTGATTCGCTCCCTAATTAGTTGGGCTATGACCCTCTCTGTCACTTTCATAACCTGATCTAACAGCTTGATGCCTCTGTAATTATTTGTATCTAAAGCGTCACCTTTACCTTTGTAGCAGTTGACTATGATGCTGCTACACTAGTCATTGGGTATGACTCCTTTGTGTATCACCTGGTTCGTAATACGGGTGACTAGGCTATAGCCAACACTGCCAGATATTTTGAGCATCTCTGCAGTGATTCCTGATGGGCCGGGGGCTTTCCCTGTCTTCATACTCTTAATTGCTTTATCTACCCTGGTACTATCAACTCGGATAGCTGGTCCCTCTATTGGGTCGACATACGGCAGGCTCTCTTCCTCCCATTCATTCTCTTTATCAAGCAATCTATCGTAGTGGCATCTCCAGACCTCTTTCTTTGCATCCTCATTTAGTGCAAGCGTACCATCATCCATGCGAACACATTTCTCTCCTACAACATCACTATTCTCTCTCCTACACTGTCTTGCAACACGAAATACCTCGAGTCTTTGGTCCTCACAGCGCAGAACATTGGCAAATCTTTCCTTATCTGCTTCCCCTCTGGCTAAATAAACCTGTCGCCTAGCCTCCCTTCTGGCACATTGGTACAATTCCCTGCTACCACCATTCTTCCAGTCCTTCCAAGCCTGTTTCTTTTGTCTAATAGCCCTGTCTACCTCCTTGTTCCACCACGACGTTACTCTGGGTCGGGAGGGGACCTTACACCACCCACAAATCTGGTTGGTGGCTTTCAACAGGTTGTCCCACAGAAATCTCCAATTGTCTTCCACGTTGTATGATGCTATATCCCCTTCTATTTCGTTAAATGCTTCAAGTAACTTGTCTCTAAGTCTCTGTCCATTTGCAGGCTCTTTAAGCTTCCACACCCTTCTCCAAGCCGGTCTAATTCTTGGCACCCATTTTGCCTTGATCCCAAAGTCGCTAACTACTAATCTATGTTGTGGGGTACATTCTTCGCCAGGGTAGGTTTTGGCATTTATAAGCCGCCCTCTTTCCCTATTTCTGGCGAGGATGTAGTCGATTTGGCTAGAGTGTCTGCCGGAGCGGTAGGTGACTAGGTGACTGGATATATATATATATATATATATATATATATATATATATATATATATATATATATATATATATATATATATATATATAGAGAGAGAGAGAGAGAGAGAGAGAGAGAGAGAGAGAGAGAGAGAGAGAGAGAGAGAGAGAGAGAGAGATGTATATGTATACATGTATACATACACGTATATGTATAGATATATATATAGATATAGATCTATATGCATACATGTATATGTATACATGTGTAGATGTATATATATATAGATGTACATGTAAGATGTACACATACAGATATCTATACATATATACACCCACAAACACACATTACTCATTTGTTTTTTTATCCAAAACTACGTCAAAAGTACTGAATGGATCTTTATGAAATTTGGAAATCATATTCTATGCATAATGGCCATAACCCTCATGAAAATTCATATATTTTTGATGTTGATGAAATTTTAACCATACATATTACACACAAATAAAGTAATATTTCTAAAATTTCTTCTTAGAAGTTACAAAGACCCCTTCATGGGGACTTCACACCCACAATTTAGTCATTTTTCCTAAGCAAAGATGAATACAGTTGTGCTATTGGAACCTATACAGTCACCCGAACATAACAGATGAGCATTATTTGTAATTCAACGGTACAACAGTGTAAGACTATCCTTTCAGATATACTTACATTGTGATTTCTGCTATGTGGTGCATAAATTGTGAAATTCAAACAATACATATTAGACCCAAGTTAAAAACATTCCCAACAATTCAACTTCTTTGGTTGACATTAACACACCCAACCCCAATTGGGGCCTTAAATCCCACATTTTTCAGCTCCAAGAGATCCATTTTTCAGGAGCAAAATCCTTTTTACAGGGTCCATAACACTAGAATTTTCGAATATGCGCATAAATATCACATATATAAAGATGAGAATGTGTGTCTGTGTGAATCCCTAAAATTCCGGAACTACACAACCAATTTCATTCCAAATTAACACATGCCTTACTTAGGGTCCATGTAGTGTCTTAGGCCAAAACAATTTTTAACTTCTTGCATAGTTTGAGCCCACAGCAATATCATATCTCCTCCACTATTTCACTATTACGTGTCAAAAGTGAAACAATAACATCACTTTATTGTAATGTCAGATACTTTCACTTTAACACTGAAACTATTCCGCTATTTCAGTATTACATGTCAAAAGTAAAACAATAAGATGTTGCTACTGTAATTTCAAATACTTTCACTTTATCATCATCATCATCATCGTTTAACGTCCGCTTTCCATGCTAGCATGGGTTGGACGATTTGACTGAGGACTGGTGAAACCGGATGGCAACACCAGGCTCCAGTCTGATTTGGCAGAGTTTCTACAGCTGGATGCCCTTCCTAACGCCAACTTTAATACTTTCAATTTCATACTGAAACTATTAAAGTGAAACTATACTCTCACATATATACAAGCATACTATAAGACCCAAGTTAAAAACATTCCCAACAATTCAACTATGGTGCTGCTACACCAGTCATTGGGTATGACTCCTTCGTGTATCACCTAGCTAACTCTACGGGTGACTAGGCTATAGCCAACACCGCCAGGTATTATGAGCATCTCTGCGGTGATTCCTGATGGGCTGAGGGTTTTCCCTGTCTTCATACTCTGCTTTATCTACCAAGGTACTATCAATTTGGATAGCTGGTCTCTCTGTTGCGTCGACATTCGGCAGACTCTCTTTCTCCCATTCATTATCTTTATTGAGCAACCTTTCATAGTGGCATCTCCAGACCTCTCTCTTTGCAGCCTCATTTAGTGCAAATGAACCATTATCCATGTGGACACATTTCTTTCCTACGACATCACGAAATATGCAGTGCATTAGAAGACACGGCAAGGCAAGTGAGACCATAAGCCCTATGCCAGGGGTGTAACCAGCCCACTTATGCGTACCTTTCTTTAATTGGACACTAAACTCTGCTTGTGAAGACCTGTTGAGGCAAGAGAAATCGAAATCGAATCAAATTCAATGACTGGCTGTGGAGCGCTAAGAGCACCATCTGAGCATGATTGTTGCTAGAGCATCTGACTTGCTTCCGTACCGGTGGCATGTAAAAAGCACCACTTGAGCGTGATCGTTACCAGTGTCGCCTTACTGGCATGTGAAAAAACATTCGAGCTAGGTCATTGGCAGTGCTGATGGACTGGCTCCTGTGCACGTGGCATGTAAAAAACACTATTTGAGCGTGGTCATTGCCAGTACTGTCTGATTGGCCCTCGTGCCAGTAGCACGTAAAATCACCCACTACACTTATGGAGTGGTTGGCGTTAGGAAGGGCATCCAACTGTAGAAACTCTTCCAGATCAGATTGGAGCCTGGTGCAGCCATCTGGTTCGCCAGTCTTCAGTCAAATCGTCCAACCCATGCTAGCATGGAAAGCGGACTTTAAACGATGATGATGATATATATATATATATATATATGTATATGTATATATATATGTATATGTATATATATATGTATATGTATATGTATATATATATATGTATATATATATGTATATATATATATATATATATATATATATATATAAAGCTGAAGATGTGTGTCTATGTGAAGCCTTTTTAAAATTTTATAGAAATTCACATTTTCCACTTTTTCGTAAAAATCTTTACAGAATGGAATTTTTTCGATGTGAACTTTCCAGTGCAGTAATTAGATTTTTTTTTATTCCGTTTACTTTGTGTGATTTAAGGGAGATTTAGCTGTTGTTTCTAGCAACTTTTATATTTCTTCCCTTCTACCTGTATACATCGATCACGTGCTCAACACATAATATAGAGAGTAAGAGTAAAAGAGTGAGAGAGAAAGTGATACATACAAAGTCATAGATTAAACTTTCATCTGAGTATTTTTTACCTATTTTTCATGACATAGAAACGTAAAAACACACAACCTCACATACGTGATCTGTGACAACAACATACACATAAACACATACACACATCAACATTATAGACATAAAATTTAGTTTCTGTGTGTTTCTTATATAAACACGCGCACACATTGCTATTTTATAACTGTCTTCCATTCTCCCTTCCTCTCTTTCTCTCTCTTCATTGCTCCCGTTCTCTATTCCTTTCTCCCCCTCTCTCCCCCTCTTCCTCTCTCGCTCTTCTCTCTTGCTCTCTCAAATGCATACATGTGCACATACACACAATCATTGGCTACAATATAACTCATGTTTGTTAATGTTTGGTAAATATAATACGATTTTCACTAGGGTGTTAGGGTTAGGGTCTTAGGGTCAGGGTTAGGGTTTTAGGGTTACGGTTAGGCTTAGGGTTTAGAGTTAGTGTTACGGTTAGGATTAGAGTTAGTGTTATGGTTTTAGGGTCAGGGTTAGGGTTTTAGGGTTCAGGTTTGGGGATAGTGTTAGGGTTACTGTTAGGGCTAGGATTAGGGTTAGGTTTAGGGTTTTAAGGTTAGGGTTGGGTAATCGTGCGGGTGTTAATCTGAAAAATTACAGAAATGTGAAAACTACCGACCCTGCCATCTATTATAACTTTTGTTGTTCTGTTTAATATATACATAGATTATGCTTCCAAAGGAGAGAGTTTGCTGGGGAAAGAAAGCAACCGGTTTAAAATGACAGCAACAGACTGCAGCAATTCACCACATTCCAGAAGCTACTTTGAACATAATGCAAAATGGTTCATCAACATCTTCTGCCCAATCTGATAGAATTGTGGCAAAACTGTGTAGCAACAGATCACCACCAATTGCTTCTTCAGAAATTGCCGTCCTAGCTCCTGCTAAAAGGGATTACCCTGCTATGTATAATCAGGGCAGCGCAAAAAGTTATTTTTCACAAGCATTTCTATAGCCAATTAGATGGATGAAATTTATGTACGCTTAATAACGTTACGCAAAACAGCCTTCAAACTTTCCCTATTAATTTCATCGTCTTTTGAATTATGAACATATTTACATCATAAGGGTTTTTTCGTTGTAAGGCTTTCTTTTTTAGTTGATTTTCACCTAGCAAGACTTATCGTAGATAGCGAAATAAGTCACACCCGGACAAGGTCGGGTTATACTGCTAATTATATATATAAAGCTGAAGTTGTGTATCTGTGTGAAGTCTTTTTAAAAGTTTATAGAAATCCACATTTTCCACTTTTTCGTAAAAATTTTTACATCAATGGAATTTTCTCGATGTGAACTTTCCAGTGCAGTAATTAGAGTTTTTAAATTCCGTTTACTTTGTGTGATTTAAGGGAGATTTGGCTTTTGTTTCTAGCAACTTTTATATTTCTTCCATTCTATCTGTATCGGCGTTATTACACATCGATCACGCGCACAACATAAAATATAGAGAGTAAGAGTAAAAGAGGGAGAGAGAGAAAGAGAAAGTGATACAAAGTCATAGATTAATTTGGTTTAAGTCTATTCTTTCTTTCTATCTACCTTTTCACTCTTACTTCGTTCTTCCTCTCTCCCATTTAATAGCTTTCTTCTATCCCCCTACCTCTAACATATTTTTCATAACATAGAAATGTAAAAACACACACAACCACACATACGTGATCTGTGACAACAACATACACATAAATACTTACACACATCAGCATTATAGATATGTTTTAGTTTGTGTGTTTTTCTTAAATAAACACGCGCATGCATTGCTATTTTATAACTGTCTTCTGTTCTCTCTTCCTCTCTTTCTCTCTCTTCATTGCTCCAATTCTCTATTCCTTTCGCCCCTCTCTCTTTCTTCCTCTCTCCATCTTCTTTCTCGCTCTCTCAAACGCACACACGCACACCTACATACAAGCATTCACTACAATATAACTAGATCTTACCTTACTACATGTTTGTCAATGTTTTGTAAATATACAAACAACGGAGCTTATGTAGACAGGACAACACATTGCAAATCAGTGAACTTCATTAGAAATGTGAAAACTACCCAACCTGCCATTTGTTATAATTTTTTGTTGTTCTGTTTAATATATACATAGATTATGCCTCCAAAGAAGAGAGTTTGCTGGGGAAAGAAAGCAACCAGTTTAAAAAGACAGCAACAGACTACAGCAATTCACCACATTCCAGAAGCTATTTTGAACATAATGCAAAATGGTGCATCAACATCTACTGCCCAATCTGATAGAATTGTGGCAGAACTGTGTAGCAACAGATCGCCAGCAATTGCTCCATCAGAAATTGCCGTCCTATTGTCGGGTTATACTGCTAGTATATATATATATATATATATATATATATATATATAAATATATATATATACACTCACAGGAAACCCAAGGAGGATAAGTGAAATACTAAATGAGCAATTCAAAAGTATTTTTACTCCACCCCTAGGGCACTGTCAAGTCAGTAATGCAACTGCCTTTTTTACCACTGCAGATATAAAGACACAGGCAATGATGATCGATTACATCAATATAAAGGAAGACGATGTAATAAGGGCTATAGATGAATTGAACCCAAACTCAGCTACTGGCCCTGATGGATTCCCAGTAATCCTTCTAAAAGTATTTAAACGAGTCCTAGCAAGACCCCTGCAGTCCCTCTTTCAGAGCTTCCTTGCATCTGGTAAACTCCCAAGAAAGCTGAAGGAGGGTCAAATATGCCCTCTTCATAAAGGAGGTAGCAGAGCGGAGGCCAAGAACTACAGACCTATCTCTCTGACCTTGCACATCAGCAAGGTCATGGAACGAATAGTCAGAAGAAAACTAATCCCCTTCCTTGAAGAAAATGACTTGCTGCCTGACACCCAATTGGGAGAATGGCTTCATGACTTTCTGAAGGATAGAAGTCAGGTGGTAGTATCCAATGGAGCCACCTCCAATGACACGCAAATAGTGAGCGGTGTTCCACAAGGCACTGTTTTGGGACCACTACTGTTCATAATGGCCTTCTCAGACATGCCCTCAGCCACACAGAGATCCACGATCACAAGTTATGCAGATAATACAAAAGTCTCACAGGTAATACAGAACCCTGAAGACACTATGCACCTGCAATGTGAGCTGGATGAAATATAATACAAGTGGGCTGAAAAGAATAGCATCCATTTTATTGCTGAAAAGTTTCAAGCCTTGTGCTATCAGCATGCAAAACTAAATGCAGAACCCATTAAATACAATGGATCTGGAGGGATTTCAATCCCAGAGGCACAGTCAGTGCGAGACCTGGGCATTTACATGAGTAATAATGCATCCTTTCATGTGCATGTTGCTAAATTGGCAATGAAATGCAGGCGACTGACTGGATGGATTCTTAGAACTTTTAAAACAAGAGATCAGGAAACCATGATGGTCCTCTGGAGGACACTTGTCCTAAGCCACTTTGACTATTGCTCTCAGCTATGGTCACCAACCAGTGTCAAATTAATCTCAGAACTTCAGGCAATCCAACGAAGCTACACGAAGAAGATAGCCTCTATGCAGCATATAAGCTATTGGGAAAGACTCAAGAGATTAAGACTCTATTCCTTAGAGCGTAGGCGAGAAAGATATGCCATAATATACATCTGGAAGATCCTCGAAGGAATTGTCCCAAACTTTGGCATCAAAAGTTACACAAATACTAGAACTGGGCGCCACTGCATAGTGCCAAGGACTCCAAATTTACCATAAAGAGGAGGACAAGATACTGCAATAGCTTGGGCTTCAGAGGTCCACAGCTCTTCAATATCCTCCCAAAAGACCTGATAGACCTGCGTGGGGTATCTTCAAAATAAAGCTGGACCTCTTCCTGTCAGGTGTCCCAGATGAACCAACTTCGCGGCTGGAGGTGCAGATGAGGGCAGCTGCATCAAACTCTTTCATGCACCAAATGTCAATTCCTGAAAAGCATTCGTGAAGTAAAATTATGTAGTAACACCAAATGGCACTGCCCCAGCATGGCCACAGCTCATGAGCTGAAACTAGATAAAATGAAAAAAAAAAAAAAAGAACATGTGTTTTCATATATATATATGTGTGTGTGTGTGTGTTTATATATATATATATATATATATATATATATATATAATATATGTATATAAACCTATATATATATATGATGATTGATATTTCTCATACCACAAACACTCAACCAATTTGAAGTATATTAGCTCATACAGTAATCACTGTAAGGCTATTACAAAGAATTTAGTTAGGACTTTCTAGATTATTTTAGACTTTCTAGATTATCTTACACTTTGTAGATTATCTGGTAATACTGACATCTTAAACGATGAAGCTGAATTTCATAACTCTGCCTTACTGAAAGCAGGCTATTAAGAAAAAATTACCTTTTATTAACCCATTGACATTGATTCTACCTCTGTTAATCAGGACATTGAATCAAGTCATAATGATATTAACAATATTAATCGTAGCTCGAATAACAACATTAGTTCGAGTAATGTAATTCTGTAGCCTAAGGGATATAACCTTTATTTAAGCCCCTTCTTTTGTTATAAAGGTACATCAAGGACTTTTAAGGATAATTACCCTAATCACAAGGTATGTCTTAGGAAAACTGTTTGGTTGATAATTCCATATGGTAAGCAGATCAAATCCAACCTCCCTTACCAGTTTTGTGAAGCTATAGAAAGGAATTTCCCCAAAAGTTCAAGATACTATTCAATTATTTATTCACAAATCATATCTTCACATAATAATAAGTTGTTAAATACAAATCTAGTTACTGAAAATAATAACATTGATATTGTTAACACTAACCATTCTTTAAATAATAATAAGACTTGTGTTAGTGTTTCTGATGTGGATTCCAACTACATTCATTTCCTTAGCAGTGATTCTAAGACTAGAAACTCTATTAATGTAAAATTACTTCTGGTTCTGACGTCCTTTTTTATATAGGTAGTTCTTCATCTCAGTTGTCCAAAAGAATATCTAATCATTATTCTACATTTAGACATATCAATAAACATAACAATACTGGCCTTAGTAACTTAGTTTGGTATCTAAAGAATTGTAAGAAACAATTTGATTTGGAATGGAATATTCTGTCTAAATCATTTCCATATGATAAAGGTAAATCTTTCTGTCCACTTTGTAATGATGAAATGTATTTCATCCTGTTCTCGGAGAATCCTGTTGTAAACATGTTTAAAGGACGCGTTTATTGTTGCAAACTTTGGCAAAAAGCATGCCTTTAGTTCCTGTAAGTGATTTTGACCATTCTATAAATTTCGACCTTTAACAGTCTTCTTACATTTCACTTCCAGTAAATATATCTACTTTCAAGCCTTTTGAGGTTTATTCCTATTCACCTATTGCTCTATATCTCTCCACTATTAGTTTTCTGATAATTTCTTTCTTTCTCCTCCTCTTTCTATAAACTGTCTTTGATGTTATATCTATCAATGGTTTTTTTTAAAGAAACTTGCTAGCGTTCTCTTTATCATATATGCAGTCATCATATTCAGTTAAAATGTTTTATGAGTTTGATTTCTTTCTTTCCCTGATGAGAAGATTGCATTGGAATAATACCAATGTTTTCTTTGATTCAAAGATTTGAATAACACCTGCATTTAACTCCACTTATTTCTTTATATATGTATGTATGTGTGTGTGTGTGTGTGTGTATGTATATATGTCTGTGTATGTATATATATGTGTGTGTGTTTATATATATATATATATGTATATGTGTGTATATATATATGTTTATATGTGTGTATGTATATAATTCTGTATATGTATGATATATGTATATATATATATATATACATTTATATTAACCCATATGTATGCATATATGTATATTTATGTATATCTATATGTGTGTATATATATATATATGTGTGTGTGTATATGTATATATATATATATATATATATATATATATATATATATATATATATATATATACTTACATATAAGAGACCAAAGTGTACATACGCCACTATATTTTTTTATTTATAAAAAATACAAAAATAGGACAAGAACACAAAACATCCAGACAGACGATACAAAGAAAGCAAAGACGGGTCATTCAGAGTTTTCTATCCCCCATCGCGTTCCAGATTATCTTTGCAATTTTGGCTGGTTACATATATAAATGTATATATATCTATATATGTATATGTATATATATCTGTATATGTATATATATACATATACATGTATATCATCATCATCATCATCATTGTTTAATGTCCGCTTTCCATGCTAGCATGGGTTGGACGGTTTGACCGAGGACTGGTGAAACCAGATGGCTACACCAGGCTCCAATCTGATTTGGCAGAGTTTCTACAGCTGAATGCCCTTCCTAATGCCAACCACTCAGAGAGTGTAGTGGGTGCTTTTACGTGTCACCCGCACAAAGGCCAGTCAGGCAGTACTGGCAACGACCACGTTCAAAATGGTATATTTTATGTGCCACCCGCACAAGAGCCAGTCCAAGGGCACTGGCAACGATCTCGCTCCAAAATCCTTACACATGTCACGGGTACAAGTGCTAGAAAGGCGACACTGGGCACAGGTGCCATCCCGATTTCGCTTTCGCTTGCCCCAATAAGTCTTCGCAAGCTGAGTTTTGTGTCCAATGAAGGAGACGACGTTGGCATGGGTGCCAGTCGTCGAATTTAGTTCGATTTCAATTTCAATTGCTTACAAAGGTCTTCGCAAGCGGGGTTTAGTGTCCAATGAAGGAAAGGTACGCATAAGTGGGCTGGCTACACCCCTGGCAGAGGCCTTGGATTTAGGTCTCACTTGGCTTGCTGGGTCTTCTCACGCACAGCATATTTCCAAAGGTCTCGGTCAGAAGTCATCGCCTCAGTGAGGCCCAATGTTCGAAAGTCTTGCCTCACCACCTCAGCCCAGGTCTTCCACGGGTTCCCTCAACTGTTAGGGTTTGGCACTTTATCATGCAGCTATCCTTGTCCATTCTCACCACGTGTCCATACCAATCGTCTCTCTTGCACACCACAACTGATGCTTCTTATGTTCAGCTTTTCTCTCAAGATACTTACACTTTGTCGGGTATGCACACTGACATTACTCCTCGGAGCATACTGGCTTCATTCCTTGCGAGCTTACGCATGTCCTCAGCCGTCACAGCCCATGCTTCACTGCTATGTAGCATGGCTGTTCGTACACATGCATCATACAGTCTGCCTTTTACTCTGAGTGAGAGTCCCTTTGTCGCCAGCAGCGGTAAGAGCTCTCTGAACCTTGCCCAGGCTATTCTTATTCCAGCAGCTAAACTTTCAGCGCACCCACCGCCACTACTAACTTGGTCACCCAGATAATATATAAATATATATATATATATATATATATATATATATATATATGTATATGTATATATATGCATATATATATATATATGTATATGTATATATATGCATATATATATATATATATATATATATATATATATATATATATATATATACATATATATATATATATACATACTTATATACATATATATATATATGCATATATATATATGCATATACATATATATATGCATATGTGTGTGTGTGTGTGTATATATATATATATATATATATGCATATATGTATATGTATATAAGTATGTAAATGTATATATATATGCATATATATATGTATGTATATGCACGTATATATATGTATATATATATATATATATATATATATACATTTATGTATATGTATATAAATATGTATATATGTATATACTCCATGTAAAGTATAAGAGAAATTACCTATAACAGATAATTTCTACATGCTAGAAGACAGTCAAAAACAACCAAAAACCACAAAAAAGTAAAACATTTCAAAGGGAAGAAAACATAAAAACTTTTACCTTATTTTTAACGGTTAGACCCATAGGTTTCAGATTTTTTAGTAAATAAAGTAATTTACTAGGCAAATCCTCTTCAGTAACCAGCCGTCAATTAATTAACGTACATCTACAAGACAGAAGGCAGAAAGCACATGTCTTCTAAGATATACATTCTAAATTTTTCAAAATCTGCTGCGCAGACGCAGTTTCAGTCGGCAGAAAATGAAAAAATGCTGAAACAAACTTTGAAATGCTAATATTAAATACTTGAATATATATATAAAAAAGGGTAGCTATTACGTGCTACTGGCACGAAGGCCAGTCAGGTGGTACTGGCGATGGCCACGCTCAAAATGATGTATTTTACATGCCACCTGCACGGGAGCCAGTCCAGCGGCACTGGCAACGACCTCGCTCGAATGTCTTTACACATGCCATCTGGCACAAGTGCCAAGGAAGCGGTGCTGGGCACAGGTGCCATGACGATTTCGCTTTCGCTTGCCCCAACAAGTCTTCGCAAGCTGAGTTTCATGTCCAATGAAGGAGATGTTGGTATGGGTGCCAGTCGTTGAGTTTGGTTCGATTTCGATTTCACTTGCCTCAATAGGTCTTCGCAAATGGAGTTTAGTGTCCAATGAAGGAAAGGTATGCATAAGTGGGCTGGCTACATCCCTGGCAGAGGCCTTAGATTTAGGTCTCACTTGGCTTGCTGGGTCTTCTCACGCACAGCATATTTCCAGAAGTCTCGGTCAGAAGTCATCGCCTCGGTGAGGCCCAATGTTCGAAGGTCTTGCCTTACCACCTCATACCAGGTCTTCCTGGGCCTACCTCTTCAACAGGTTCCCTCAACTGCTAGTATGTGGCACTTTTTCACACAGCTATACTCATCCATTCTCGCTACATGACCATACCAGCGCAATCGTCTCTCTTGCACACCACAACTGATGCTTCGTAAGTTCAACTTTTCTCTCAAAGTCCTGGAGGACTATGATAAATAGGAGGGGAGCTGAGGACTGAACCTTGGTGGACCCCTACCTCTACCCGGAATTCTTCACTGTACTCGTTGCCAACCCTCACCTTACTGACAGCATCTCTATACATGGCTCGTACAGCTCTCACTAACCATTCTTCTATCCCTAGCTTCCTCATTGACCACCAGATAAGGGATTTCTCCATGTCAACGAAAGCCAGATACAGAGGTTTATCTTTGGCTAGGTATTTCTCCTGCAGCTGTCTTACCAGAAATATAGCATCAGTGGTGCTTTTCCTTGGCACAAACTCAAACTGCATCTTGTCTAAACTAACACTCTCCGTAATTAGTTGGGCTTTGACCCTCTCCATGACTTTCATTACCTGATCTAACAACTTGATACCTCTGTAATTATTTGTATCTAAAGCGTCACCTTTACCTTTGTAGCAGTTGACTATGGTGCTGCTACACCAATCATTGGGTATGACTCCTTCATGTATCACCTGGTTAACAATACGGGTAACTAGGCTATAGCCGACACTGCCAGATATTTTGAGCATCTCTGCAGTGATTCCTGAAAGGCCGGGGGCTTTCCCTGTTTTCATACTCTTAATAGCTTTATCTACCATGGTACTGTCAACTCGAATCGCTGGTCCCTCTGTTGGGTCGTCCCTTTCATTCTCTTTATTGAGCAACCTTTCGTAGTGGCGTCTCCAGTCCTCTCTCTTTGCAGCCTCGTTTAGTGCAAGCGTACCATCATCCATGCGAACACATTTCTCTCCCACAACATCACAATTCTCTCTCACACTCTGTCTTGCAACACGAAATACCTCAAATCTTTGGTCCTCACAGCGCAGAACATTGGCAAATTTTTTCTTATCTGCTTCCCCTCTGGCTAAATAAACCTGTCGCTTAGCTTCCCTTCTGGCAGTCTGATACAATTCCCTGCTACCACCGTTCTTCCAGTCCTTCCAAGCCTTTTTCTTTTGTCTAATAGCCCTGTCAACAACATTGTTCCACCACCACGTTATTTTGGGTCGAGAGGGGACTTTGCACCATCCACAGATCTAGTCAGTGGCCCTCAGCAGGTTGTCCCGTAGAAACGTCCAGTTGTCTTCTACATTGTGTGAAGCTACTTCCCCTTCTATTTCATCAAAGGCCTCAAGTAATAAGTCTCTAAATCTCTGTCCATTTCCAGGATCTTTGAGCTTCCAGACCCTTCTCCTCCAAGCTGGTCGTCTTCTCAGCAACCACTTAGCCCTGATCCTGAAGTCACTAACTACTAGTCTATGTTGTGGAGTGCATTCTTCGCCTGGGAAGCTTTTGGCATTTGTAAACAGCCATCTTTCACTTTTTCTGGCGAGGATGTAGTCAATTTGGCTAGAGTGTCTGCCAGAATGGTAGGTGACTAGGTGACTGGCAGGTTTCCTGAAGTTAGTATTGCAAACCATAAGGTCATTTGCGTCACAGAACTCCAGCAGCCTGGTTCCCTCCTCATTGCGGGAACCAAAACCATAGCCTCCATGTATGCCATAGAAGCCCCCTGAATGTTGTCCAACATGACCATTGAAGTCACCAGCCATAAAGAGAAGGTCCCTGTCATTCGTCGATGAGGTAGTCTGCAGGAGAGTGTTATAAAATTGGTCTTTCTGACCATCGGGTAGCCTGGGCTGAGGGGCATAGGCCGAGATAATGGTTGCTAACCCATGGTGAAGGACTAATCTGATCTTAAGTATTCTATCGGATACTCTAACTACCTTGATTACCTTATCCACCCATTTCTCTGCAAGAAGTATACCCACGCCCCCGACCCCATCTGTGTTCCCTTCTCAGAAAATCTTGTACCTGTGTTCTTTGCCTGTGAGGAACCTAGCGGAACCTCCTCTTCACCTTACTTCTTGGAGGCAGCAGATATCGACACGTCTTCGTTCAAGCATCTTTACAATCTCACGAGACCTACCTTTCAGTGTGCCGACGTTGAGAGTGCTAACCCTGAGGCTGTGGGAGGTATGAGCCCGTGGGACCCTGAGGGTGTGGGAGGTATGAGCCCGTGGGACCCTGAGGGTGTGGGAGATATGAGCCCGTGGGACCCTGAGGGTGTGGGAGGTATGAGCCCGTGGGACCCTGGGGCGGGGAACAGCCACGTCATGTACCTGAAAAGAGAGTTTATGTATATCTATTTCTGAAAACCAGTGGATAGATTCCACTGAAATTAGATAAATAACCTTCGAGCAGATAGTCAGCAGCGCCGCCTGGCTAGGGCTTGGCTGCTCTGCATTGACAAGGGGCAACACCCTGAAACTAGTCTGCAGATGCCAAACCAGCAGGGGGACACTGCTGACCTCCCCTGTTCGAAGGTTATAAAGGACACAGGTTTCGTGTGTCACATAGCTAGCTGGAGGCGATGGCTTCTTGGAGCTAGTTCACGGCAGCTTTCGTCCTAATTTTGGGACTGCCATGTTGGCTTGGCGATAACTATTAATTTCCAGTACCGCTGCCGTAGTCTCCTTTAGAGAGACTTAGAAATATTAATAACTCTATATATATATATATATATATATATATATATATATATATATTTGTATATATATGTATGTATATATATATTTGTATATATATGTATGTATATATATATATTTGTATATATATATGTATATATACATATTTGTATATATATGTATGTATATATATATTTATGTATATATGTATATATATATATATATATATGCATAAATATGTGTGTGTACATGTATATAGCTAAGTAGAAAGGCTCTGATTGTGGCTATGGGCTTGAGCGACTCAGCTCAGGTAACTGACTTAGTCGGAGCCTTTCTACTTAAGAGGCTATTCTCGGAGGTACCAGGCCTTCAGTGGGGTCTATACAGAGACGATGCACTATTCATATACCTCACCAATAGCAAAAGTACCGTAGAAAGAATTAGGAAAAAGATTAGGCATTTTTTAAATCATTTAATCTAAAACTTGAATTTATGACCAACTGTAAGATAGTTAATTTTTTAGATGCTACACTAGACATAGATAAAGGCCTTCACTACCCTTACAGAAAGCCAGAAGAAACTACAAGTTACATTAGCACACTCTATCCAATCACTCGCCCTCTATAATTAATACTACTGTCCAAGCTGTTTCTGATAGACATTTTTAAAGATCATGCTCATCATTATAATCAAGCCCTCTCTAACACTGGGTACTCCCAGAAAATATCTTTTGTTAAAAACTTAAATTGTAAACCGCCAAAAGCATCAACCTTGAGTAAAAACCCATCATATAAACAAATTAGTAAATCTAGAGTTAATTCCTTAAATGGAGGTATGGAAAATAAGTCGAATAAAAACAAAAATAAAAGCACAGATACAACTAGTACTAATACAAATAAGCTTAAGATCAAAAAGCATAAAGAAAAAAAATCGTACCGATAATAGTTCAGTTAGAGAAAACCCTAGCGATAGAAATAATAATAGCAATAGAAGAATTACTAAACAAAATAACAGTAAATTATGCAACTATATAAGGTATAACATACCATATAATGTAGCGGTTACAGGTAGATTATGCAAGAAAATAGTTTCAATTATATCAAATAACTTTCCACCCACTCATAAATATAACAGTATTCTTTCCACTAAAACTATTAGAATCTCATATTCGACCCTCCCCAATATGAAATGCCTTATATCTAAACATAATAAAAAAAGCTAGATTAAGAACAAATAATAATTATCAGTCTAACCCCAATAATCCAAGAACTAATAATGATAGTATACAAACTAATAATCCTGAGAATTATAACATTGTTGATAATGGTAGTAATAATAATAATTATAATGACAACAACACTATTAGGCCCTATAATCCTACACAAATATCAAATCACAGTACAATAGATGAATCACTAAACCTAGACCCAACACAGGATAGTGGCACACCATATAGTACTTCCACGTT
>NC_142936.1:33813143-33955643 GCF_046866305.1 Octopus bimaculoides | reverse complement strand
AAATACCCCTTGCACCCTGTATATATATGTATGTATATATGTGTGTCTATATATATAAATATGTATGTGTGTATGTATGTATCTATGTGTGTATATATATGTGTGTGTGTATGTATGTATGTATATGTTTGTATGTATATATATATGCACATGTATGTATATGTATGTGTGTATGTATGTATGTATATGTATGTGTGTATGTATGTATATATGTATGTGTGTATGTATATATGTATGTGTATGTATGCATATATGTATGTATATGTATGTACAGGGCGGGGCAGAGAGGGCTGACGCTTTTGAAATGGCTATTACTCAGTCCCAGGGGGAGGTACATATGTTTCACAGGTACCACTTGGTCTGTGGTGTCTTAGCATTTTTTTTTCTTTTCAGGTGAAGCCATGATGCTGTGGACAATAGAGCATTGTGTATTTGCCTACAACAGTTACGTGAAGAATAACGAGTCTGTGACAGCAGTTCAGCATGAGTTTCAGCACCACTTCAGCAATCATTGAAATTAGGATGTTCCCACCTGTAACACAATCTTACATTGGGTGTATGCACTTTATACACAATGTACATTAATGAACAGGAGGCTGGTGGGGGGCATGGATGGTACAGACCCTGGAAAATGTAGAACACATCAGACAAGCTTTGATACGGAGTCCAAATCACTGCTCGGAGGCATTTCACAGAACTTGGCATTGGTAATCGTTCAGTAAGGTGTATTTTGCATGGAGACATGCATTTCCACCCGTACAAATTGGTCATTGGGCAACAGTTGAAACCATGGGCCTATGCACAGCAGGTTAACTTCACATGTCAGATGGCCACCTCAGTCCCTTGATTTGTCCATGTGTGATTATTTCTTGTGGGGAAACCTCAAGGCACATGTGTATGCGCATAAGCACCATACATAGGACGATTTGAAGGAAGCCATTCACATGGAAGTCGCCCAAATTGACAGGGCAATGCTGGAGAGAGTGGAGGCCAACTTCTAAGAACGCCTTCAGAAATGCATCAATGAAAACAGACACCACATGATGGATGCTGTTTTCTACATTTGATTGTGACAAATGCTAATCCAGTATGAACACATTCATGTCAGTAAAATTTGTTGTGTGTATACACACACACACACACACACACACACACACACACATATATAGGCAATGGTTATTGCCGACTCTGCTGTGATGCAACTATCATCACCATGTACAAGAAAGGGGACTAAGAGGATTGCAACAACTATCGGGTCATGTCACTCCTGAGTATTGCATGCAATCCTACTCAATCGCCTCCTCATCCTTGTAGAAGATGTCCTCCCTGAGTCTCAGTGTGGTTTTCGACCCTCTTGAGGCACAATCGACATGATCTTTTGTGCCTGCCAACTTCAGAAGTGTCAAGAACAACATCTGCCTGCAATGTTCATCTTCTGGGATCTAAAGAAAGCCTTTGACAAGGTTGCCCGTCTTGCAATGTGGGCCATCCTTGCTTGGTTTGGATGTCCGGACGACTTCATTGCTCTGGTCTGCTCCTTTCATGACGGCGTGGTGGGTAGGGTATGCCATCAAAATGCCCTCACAGACCCGTTTCTCATCACTGGAGGTCTTAAGCAAGGTTGCGTCCTGTTTCTTTTCGTACATGGCCACCATGTTCAACAAAATTCCACTAGACTTGCCTTCCATCAACATGCACAAATGCTTGGATGGTGGACTCTTCAATCTCACATGTCTCCATGCAAAGACGAGGACCTCTGCCATCTCAGTCCATCAAATGCAGTATGCCGATGATCATGCCACTCCAAGCTGGGCCCCAGATGGCCTACAAAGGATGGCCGATCTTTACAATTCATCTTCTGAATGCTTCAGGATGCAGGTAAACACATTAAAGACCAAGACCCTGATCCAGCCTGCATCAAGCCAGAACAGGACACCCGTGAACATTAGCATCAACGGCCAACCCCTAGAAGAGGTTGAACACTTCTCATACCTTGGGAGTATCCTTTTGAAGACCCCCATGTGTGCAAAGGACATGGAGAACCAGATCAGGGCAGCCCACTCTGCTTTCAGTAGACTCAGCTGTGTATTCTTCAGTCATGCACTGACCATCTGGACAAAGATCATGGTCTTCCGTGCCATTGTTCTGTCAACTCTTCTCTATGCTTGTGAGACTAGGACGCTGTACCACCGTGACTTCATGTACCTTGAATGCTTTCAGCAATCCAAGGTATGACAGATCCTCAATATTCAATAGGAAGATCACATTACCAACAACGAGGTTCTTCGTCATCGTCTCTACTGGGCAGGTCACGTCCAGCTCTCTTGTCTCCTGAGGATTATGCTCCACAGAGAACTTGCAATTGAAACAAGACCCAGAGGAGGTCCAAAATTCCGTTTTAAAGACCATCTCAAATGGACCCTGGCTTAAACTTAAATCCAACCATCATCATGGGAACAGATTGCCATGGATAGGATAGCCTGGAGTACTGCTATCCACAATGGAGCCAGCTCCTTCGAGCAGAACAGACAACAGAATGAGGAGGTAAAATACTGGAGAAGAAAGGAATGTCTTCAATATCCTTGACCCACACCAACCATGCTATATGAATTCTGCCCACATACTCTTACACACTGACTTGGACTCCAAAGTCACATTCAGCACAAACATCTGCCAAGGAGACTGGATAAACTGACGAACCCAATGTTCGGATACAAGCTGGCGCCAACAATATATATATATATATATATATATATATATTAGTTTATGTATATATTAATATTATCTCAGTTTTAAAAAAACCTTTGACAATGTAAATATGTTAATAGTTACCAGAGGTATATACATATATATACACACATATGCATATATATATGCATATCTATGTGTTTTGTTTAAGATTATAAAAATATTAAGATTAATAACACTGATTTGAAGCTAAGAATGTAAACATGATAAATGAAACACCATTACCCTGTGATATATTAATATTCTGATGTTAGCGCTAATCAATGGAAGAACGAGGTACAGAATGAGGTATATATATATATATATATATATATATATATATATACTATCTTAAAAGCTACACTCTGTGTAGACTTTTAAGCCACCTCCTGCAGAGGGCTACTTGGGCCTGCAGCCCAAAACTAAATGGAAATAATAATAAAGCATTTATTAGTATTCTACCTTCTCAGATTTATATCACAGAGTATCACATTTGGAGAATTTTGTGCCACTGTGACATTTGAAGATCACTGTAAACTAGCAGGTTAAACAATATTTTGGGCTTTATCATTTGGTGTGAGTATGAAGAGATTGTTCCCATTTCCAACTCTGGAACAACCAACATAGAACTGACCATGGGAAAAAGCACTGCTGCATGAGGTGAAGTCCAACAGTTTTCAGTAATTATCTTTGGCTCTTGTTAATTGACTTTGCAAAACTAACTCTTACAGGAAATTGAAGTTTCTTGAATTTAAAGGGTATGTCTACTGGAATCAGTAGAATTCTTGGAATAAACACATTTTCTCCATTTCCTTGTGCAGTGTGGATTGTTACTTCCAAAAGATGTGGGTGCATTTGCCTGACAATCAGTCTTGTTCCATTGCACAGCTTTGGAGGATCCAGATTTCTCAAAAGTATGATGGGAACACCTTTCTTCTTCAATGTCAGTTTGTGAGATGGCATTCCAGGATCCAAAGAGTTAAGAAACTCTCTCTCTCTCTCTCTCTCTCTCTCTCTCTCTCTCTCTCTGTGCATACATGACAGTATAAGCGCCCTGAGAGAAAAGTTGGATTTAAGAAGCACCAGCTGTGGTGTGCAAGAGAGACAACTGCACTGGTATGGTCATGTGTTGCAAATGGATGAGGACAGCTGTGTGTAAAAGTGTCACACCCTAGCAGTTGAGGGAACCCGTGGAAGAGGTAGACCCAGGAAGACCTGGGATGAGGTGGTGAAGCACGACCTTCCTCACCGAGGCAATAACTAATGACCAAGACCTTCGGAGATATACTGTGCTTGAGAAGACCTGGCAAGCCAAGCGAGACCATAACCCGTGGCCTATGCCCGTGGTGTATAACCAGCCCACGTATGAGTACCCTTCATTCATTGGACAATAAACTTTTCTTCCGAAGACCTGTTGAGGCAAGTGAAATCAAAATCACTGATGTGGCCGATGGCAGTACCACCTGATTGGCACCCGTGCCAGTGGGACGTTAAAAGCACCATCTGAGTGTAATCGTTGCCAGGGCCACTAACTGGCACCTGTGCCAGTGGTATGTAAAAACCACCATTTGAGTGTGATCATTGCCAGCATCGCCTTACTGGCCCCTGTGCGGGTGGCATGTGAAAAACAACATTCAAGCGTGGTCGTTGCCAGTGCCACCTGACTGGCACCTGTGCAGGTGGCATGTAAAAAACACCATTTGAGTGTGGTTGTTGCCAGTACTGCCTGACTGGCCCTCGTGCTGGTGGCACGTAAAAGCACCCACTACACTCTTGGAGTGGTTGGAGTTAGGAAGGGCATGCAGCTGTAGAAACTTTGCCAGATCAGATTGGAGCCTGGCGCAGCCTTCTGGGTTGCCAGTCCTCAGTCAAACCGTCCAATGATGATGATGATGATGATGATGATGATATATATATATATATATATATATATATATATATATATATATATATATATATATATATATATATTCTTTTACTCGTTTCAGTCATTTGACTGCAGCTATGCTGGAGCACTGCCTTTAATTGAACAAATCGACCCCAGGACTTATTCTTTGTAATCCTAGTACTTATTCTATTGGTGTCTTTTTGCTGAACTGCTTAGTGACGGGGACGCAAACACACCAACATTGGGTGTCAAGAAATGGTGGAGGGAAAAAGAGACACATATACATGTATATATATATATATATATATATATATATATACACACGACGGGCTTCTTTCAGTTTCTGCCTACCAAATCCACTCATAAGGCTTTGGTCAGCCCATGGCTATAGCAGAAGACACTTGCCCAAGGTGCCATGCAAAGGAACTGAACTCGGAACCATGTGGTTGGGAAGCAAGCTTCTTACCACCCAGCCACTCCTGCGCCTATATATATTTATATATATATATTGTGGCTTTGTGTCTGTGTTTGTTCCCTACCACCACTTGATAACTGGTGTTGGTGTGTTTATGTTCACGTAACTTAGCAGTTCAGTAAAAGAGGCCAATAGAAAAAGAACAAGGCACAAAAAAAGAAAAAAAACTGGTGTCGATTTGTTCAATTAAAATTCTTCAACGTGATGCCCCAGTGTGGTTGCAGTCTGATTACTGAAAAAGATAAAAGAAGCACCAAATTTCTCAGTAAAACTTTAAGCTAAGGGAAGTAACTCTTGTTCACCTATGCCAATAATGCTATGGCGCTGAAGCCTCTCGTGGTCACTTTACCTGCTAGAAGTAGCAACTCAAATACTTTTAAATCAGATCCTAATGATTGATATTCAAGAACCAGATGAAGAACAGATTTTCAATATCAGTATCATCCTGATTTCAAAAAATTATAATATGTCTATGTAGAGCAAATTTTTTTTTTTAGACAGACACAGAATTTTGCTTTTATTTATATATATATATATATATATGTGTGTGTGTGTGTAGATGTATACATGTATACATACATTTATATGTGTTTATGTGTATCTATACACACACACACATGCATGCATAAGCATGTATATCCAAAATTAATTGAAATTTTTGTAATATATCATCTCTTTTTATAGCTCAGTGAAGAACTGAACTCATTGTAGTCTTATTCTCCTGATACTTCTACAGCTGTCTCACTAGGTAGGTAACATCTGTGGTACCCTTCCCAGGTGCAAAACCAAATCACATCTCTTCTACTTTTATTCTGTTCCTAATCAATTGGGCTATAATTCTCTTTGTATATATATTAAATATGTATATGTGTCTTATATATAATATACTAGAACGTTTGTTGCCTATCATATGTTGTATAACTTTGAATGTATACTTTTGTCATGATGTGTAATGTCAAGAAATATGGCATACATACAATATAATTTTACTTTTATCAAATTTGCCATTCTCTTTGCTTTCTTTTTCTTTCCTGTGCTAAAGTTCATTGTTGTTCTTGCTTGTTTCTTCCATTTTCTGGTTTTATGAATCAATTGAAAACAGTTTATACATTCATATGAGTGATGCTCATTTCACTTGATAATATGGTCTAAGTCTTGTAAATCTGTGCTTGTAGTTGTTATAGAAGCTGTTTAGATTTTTTTTATTGTTAATAAAACAGTAATTCCTGTTAATGGAAATGGAAAACAAATTTTGAAAGAAGGGTAAAATGTTTACAGGTTTTATTTTTGCTACTTTCCTTGTTCAGTATTCTAAAATTGATAAATTTTACATGTTATAACACAGTATTTGCTGCTATTAAATCACATGACATCCCCATTCCTTCTGAGAGACTACATAGAAACATTCTCAGAGACCACTTAGAAACATTCTGCAATCCTGGAATGTCTACAAAAATCTAAATTTATTTTTGTACATTACTGACTAAAAGAAGTTTTAGATTAAAATAGCCATCAGTGTATCATAATGTAAATGCATCGCAAAAAGTAGATTTACTGCTCTATTTGTCTGGAGATAATATCTCTTATAGAAGTGCTGTGTTTAAAAACACAATACATTTTGGAGGTAGATGAAAATTGTTCTGGCCTTATGAGAATGCTAGGCTAGGTGGATGTACTTTACTGCCTTGTTGAGCAATGTCAGTAACTTGTTTTAATCTACTACTACATCTGTGATGCAAATGACTTTATCTACAATACTAACTTCAGGATACCACCCAGCCACCTAATCATCTATGAATCTGGTAGGAACACAAGCCAGAGAAACAAATCAATCTGGAAAGACCCATCAAACAGTCAGAAGTTTAGAGAAATTCTAGTGGAAGCATTTGATGAAAAGGAGTTAGAGACATTAGCATAGAGGACAACAGGAAATTCCTATGGGACAACGTCCTCGGGGCTACAGACCAAATCTATGGTTTGTGCAAAGTACTGGTCAGATGAAGATTAACATGGTGGAACAGTGATGCAGACAGAGCTAAAAAAAAAGTAAAATATAGGCTTAGAAAGACTGAAAAAAATGGTGGCAGCAGAGAATTGTATCAGGTAGTCAGAAGAGAGGCTAGGCAACAGGTTTACATTGCAAAGGGAGAAGCAGAAAGTATGAGATTTGCCAATGTCTTGGAGTATAAAGGATCACAGTGTGAGATGTTCTGAATTGTAAGAGTGTATACCAGACAGAATAAAGATGTTGTGGGTGAGAAGTGTATGGTGATGGATAATAGTACACTTACCCCTAGTAATTTTGAAAAAAAAGAGGTATGATAGTGCTACAATAAAACATGAAGAATGCCTGGGAGAAAGAGGGTTTTCTCAATGCGGACTCAACTAAGGGATCTTAGTTGATAGCAGTTTGATAGATAAAGCAAAGAAAGATATGAAGGTAGGAAAAGCCCCTGGACCATTAAGAATCACTACTGAGATGCTTAAAATATCTAGTGGAGAGGACATGGCCTAGTTACCCATATATTTAATCAAGTTGTATAAGAAGGTGTCTTATCCAATGGTTGGTGTAGCAGCTCTAGTCAGCTATTACAAGGGTAAAGGAGATGCCTTAGATGCAGAGGTATCATATTAGTGGTCCAGGTCATGAAAGATATTTGTGAGTTATAAGCCACTTAATTTTGATCAGAGTTAGACCAGATGAGATGCAGGTTTGTGTGTGTATGAGTGTGTATGCACAGGCATGCACCAGTGAGAAGTACTACTAGTGCTCTCTTGTACGATAACTGCAGGAAAAGTATTTTGCTAAAAGTAAACCTTTGTACTTGAAACTTATTGACTTGGAGAAAGACTTTGACGGAGTCCCTTGTTCTGTGATGTGGTAGTCTCTGAGGAAGTTAGAAGTAGATGAATGGCTTTTGAGAGCCATAAAGTCATGTACAGGGTCCTCTACAAGTAGAATAATGAATGTAGTGTGCTGGCAGGAGTTCACCAGGGTTGGTTCTCAGTTTCCTCTTATTCATCATAGGCCTCCAAGCCATAGCATAAGAATTTAAGACCAGATGTCCTTGGGAACTACCTATTCTATATTGATGAACTAGTTCTTAAAGTAGAATCTGTAGTAGAATTAGAAAAGAAATTCCAGATGAGGAAGCAAAACCTGGAATCAAAGGATCTTAAAGTTAACTTTGCAAAGATGAAAGTTCTAATATGCGAGTAAATAGATAGGACTCTCTTTCTGCGGGTATATGTAAGAAATGTACAGGCAGGAATTCCAAGCAGTGTACCCAATGCAAGCTATGGACACAAAGAAATGCAGTGGAATCACAGTAAGATTAATGATATTACTAATAATTTCTTATTTAGGCACAAAGCTAGAAATTTGGGTGAGTGGTTTAGTTGATCATATCAATCCCTGTTCTTGACTAGTAATTTATCTTATGAATCTTGGAAGGATTGATAAGGATTTGAATTCAGAACATAAAAAATTGAAACAAATACAAGGCACACTGTTCAATGCTTTAAAGATTCTGCTCATCCATTTATGTAGTCCACAGTATCTTTACTAAAAGGAAAATAATTATGCATTGTATTCATACTTTTGTTTAGGGCATTAACAACAAAACTTATTTTAGTGTTTGTAATTGAAAACTGGTTGTGAAGTTGACTCACCAACATCTGTTGAATTTCATATAAATTCCTCATTTTTAATGATGTCTTTATAGTTATAATTGAAGCTTTGTTTTTTCTTTTTATCTTCAGTTATAAATACATCAGGATGTCACTGAAGCCAAGGAAGGTTGACTTTAATGCTACCTGGCAAATCCTGTTAGAGACAGTACGTGGAGTGATAACCTGTGGACAAGTTGCCAGGTCAATATGGAATGATCGGTTTTCATATCCTTCAACAATTATTACTTATTTAATTATTACTTCTTTTTTTTTAGTATGCAGGTAAGGCTCTATTTAGCATATTATATACTTCATGGTATGTTTACACACATTAGTTACGTAGAAACAATATTTTCTCGATATATTTTCTAATAATACAAAATACATTCCAGATTAAATATTTCTTTAAATTATATAACAAAATAAAAGGAGTATATTAGATGTATCCTTATTTGTTTAATAATATGTTTTGTATTAATCCAAAGTTCTTGATAAACTAAGTAAAAGCAGTTTATACCTTACTTTTCAGAAAAATTTGCCTTGAACTTAGGGAGAAACAAATTATGCTTGTTATGATTATTTAGTTAAATTTAGTAGTAAATTACAATTAGTAAACTTGGGTCCTATGTTAATTTTATTTTTTGTTACCAGGTTTTGTCTTTCATTTTTCAATGGTTGTCAGTAGTTTAGCATAGTATTTAAACATTCAGCTCCTGTTCAACTAATCATTCTACTATGGTAGTAGTTGAATAATATTCTTAAGGCTGTAATTTTAACATTTTTGAAGAGGACTGGTCCCTAGCTACATTTTGGCATTAAAAAAATTGAGATTTGGTCAAGCTGAAAAAGGTTTATGTCAAAATTTGTAGCAACATTATAGGAGAGTAAGTAACGCCACTAGTCAAGTTTAGATCTAAATATCTTTTTATTTTAAAAGAAAAATATATTTATCTTAGCTTTAATGATAAAAGAAAGCATGAAGATTTTCATAGTTTTTGTCCCCTACAACAAAAATTTGTATAAAAAAAGTTGTGATGTAAAATATCACGAAAAAAATATAAGTAAGGCAAAAAAATTGGATTCAAGTATAAATAACTTTTATATTTTAAAAACAACCGATATTTTAATTAAGCTTAAATGGTAGAGCTCAATTCGAGGAATTTCATGGTATCAATCTCATGCAATGAAGTTCTAAAAGAAAAAGTTATTAGTATTTGTTTCTCTAATTTGAGGGTGATAATATTATTCCATACTTTTTTATTCTAAGTGGACTTTTTATATATGCCACCAGCATCATTGAGGTAAGGAAAAAAATTATCAATGACACTGCAAGGAATTTCATAGTTTTCGTCTAATTATATTAAATATTTTTATATTGTTTTTGTATTTCAATTAAAAAATAAAATTTACACACACATAAATCATTCACATTCATAATTTCATTGACAATCTACATTCGTATTTTAATCAGTTGCCAGTTAATTGCTCAATTTTTCATTTTTTGTCTCCCTTCTTACTAGGCTTGTTGTTGGAGGCACAATGGCCCAGTGGTTAGGGCAGTGGACTCACAGTTGTAGGATCACGGTTTCAGTTCCCAGACAGGGCATTGTGAGTGTTTATTGAGTGAAAACACCTAAAGCTCCTGGTGGCTCCAGCAGGGGTGGGTGGGGGTGGCGAACCCCACTGTACACTTTCACCACAACTTTCTTTCTCCCCAGCCTTGTCACACTCTGTGTCACGCTGAATCTCCCTGAGAATTACATTAAGGATACAAGTGTCTGTGGAATGCTCAGCCAGTTGCACATTAATTTCATAAGCAGGTTGTTCCGTTGATCGGATCAAATGGAACCTTTGTTGTCATAACCGATGGAGTGCCACAACTAGGCTTCTTACTATATAGCTCATAGTACGATTTCTTCTGCAATTTATAAAAAGTTTTTTTTTATCTTGAAAATATTCTTTATATTAGAATTAGTTTCTTGATTAATTTTTATTAAGAGTATATTTTTAAGATGAATTATCACATTTTTTTTTGCACGTTTATTTTTTTGTTGTAATTTGTTTCAATATAATTGTAGTAGAACGACCGTGCGAACCAAAGGAGAATGGCAACGTGTGGAAACAGGCTCCTTTTAACGTGTCACACGGTCGACACAAAACATGTAATTTAACATAAGAGGGCTCGCATGTGAGATGCAAGCAAGTGCCAGCAAGGAACGAGAGAGAGACAACCATTAGATATATAAAGAGTAGGTTTTATTAGGGTAGTCAACTGTGTGTTTGTGTGTGCGTGCATGCGGCAATATAAGTAATACAATACATAAGACAGGCTGTTGTATGAACAATAGTAGGTATACATAATATGTGTTTGTGTGTGAATGAGAAATACAGAGCATGGAATAAGTGTCTGTAACATAGACTATAAGAGTCTTGAACACAAAGATAAGAAAGTACCAGTTCATAGAAGAGTTATGCAGTAGGTAGAATGTCCGTACACAAGAGGTCGTGGCCAAAAAGCAGAGCTGAGGTGTCACATGTGTGTGAAGTTGAGCGTTGATGCTGCGACCGGTTACTTAGTACAGAAGATTCTCACAGGTTGTTCTGGCTGTTATTTTCGAGGTGGAAACAATCCACACAAACAGTGTTGAGATGGAACCGCGGTTGCTGTTGGTACGTGTACTCTGGTGGTGGTGTTGGCGCTTGCGACGGAACTGTAGAAGACAGTAGATTGGTGGTGTTGACGTCGTCACTGGAAACTGGCTGGTTGGTGTGTGGTCAAATGACCAGACCTGTGAGAGGTCTGAAATCAAAGACAAACTGGCGTGGATGAAGCAGGGCTATTTATAGATAAAACAGGGGCTCCACAAACAGCAGGAAAACACTCTCTCACGTGACCTTAACTGAAGGCCACGATTGGTTGATATGCACCCTGGCGCGAAACAGAACTGTTGACAAATGCCGCGCAAATAAGAGCCAATCAGGGTGATGGACACAGCGGTCCAAACAGCTGAAGGCTAGATGTTAGCCGCTACGTTATCATTCGTAAATAAATACCCGAGAGAGAGGTTTCACTACATAATAATTATATATTAACACAAAACAAGCACTCAGTTTTTTTATAATAAATACTGCTTGCATGCTTTAATTTTGCTGTTACTCATTATTGGTGGGGTAGAATTGAATCCGGGGCCTGGGATTAATAAAAAGGATAATAATAATAATAATAATAATAATAATAAGACTAAAACAATACCTATTGTCATAGGTGCCCTGGGAATGACAGCGAAACGGGCTGATTACTACCTAGCTCAGATACCAGGAAACCCTAAAATGGCTGAAGTTCAAAAGATAGTGCTCATGGGAACTGCCCATATCCTACGTAAAATTGTGTCTATGTGATCTCAAATTTTAAAACAAACACACAATTTTCTTATGGTTTCTTAAACATTCTCTAGAACAACACTATGTACAAATCCAAATATATGGTACCCTAGGCATAACACCTACATGAACTTCTAACTTGTTGTCTTTTGAGGTCTCTGGGTGAGACTTGAATCCAACTTGTACAAATGCAAAGCAAAAGTCAAACATAAAAAAATAATAATAATAATAATAATAAGGTGGGGGGGGGAGGTAATCAATTGGACGAAGAAGAAATGAAGAAAAAAAAACATGCTGAAGCTCAAATTAAATATAGAAGAAAAAATTGACATATTATTAATTAGCATAATAGCATAGCTTGGAAAAAACATGGATTACATGGAAAAATGTAAGCAAGAGAAATAATATTCTTAAACTTATAAACCTGGAAAAGTACAGGATAAGTTATTAAACTTGGAAAAGTTAAGGACAACTTATTACATCTGGTAAAATACAGAATAAGAAAATTTTTACTTCAAATATTGCAGCTAAGGATAAAATTTGAATATTAAAAATCATTTGACTTCAATTTACAACGTAACAGTATAATTAAAAAAGGTACGATCATTTTGGTAAAATATCGACACACTAGAATACTCAAAAAATGAGATCCAAAAGTACCAATATAACTAAAGTTTTATGCAAAGTAAATAGTATATATGGTAGGCAAATTCATTATGTAAAAATGTGAAAAAATGTGAAGACTTAGGCAATAACTGAAGCAAATTTTACTGTGAATTTGTTGTTATAGGTAGATTTTACTGTAATATATAACTAATTTATTGTACTAACTAATTATGTACTACTATTATTTTTTATAACCTATTTTCAACTTTCTAATTATTAATTAAATTAATATTCTAATTAATAATTAAAAAAATATTTCTATTGAATTATTTATTATTTTTAATAGAAGTAACAAGTAATAACAAATAGAAGTAATAACTTACATTATTTATATTCGACGGATATTTGTCCTCATCTTGTTTGTTGTTAATACAATGTTTCGGCTGATATACCCTCCAGCCTTTAAGAACAAACAAGATGAGGACAAATATCCGTCGAATGTAAATAATATACATAATTCCTCATCTCTTAAATATAGAACTGAAGTAATAACTTGTAATAAAATTTTTAGTTTTAATAAAAGCTAATATTTTCTAAATCTAAATATTTTATTTGAAATTTTATCCTTAGCTGCAATGTTTTAAAGTAGAAATTTTCTTGTTCTGTATTTTTGTCCTGTACTTTTCCAGGTTTATAAATTTAAGAATATTATTTCTCTTGCTCGCATTTTTCCATGTAATACAAGAGTCCTTCCCATTAGATATTTTTTTTTGCACTAGATCTTTATAAAGTTTTCTGTTATTTCTTTTTATAAGATAATCAGAAGAAATGGTGGGGGCCTATAAGTTTGGAGGCCCTCACAAGATACTGAAATTAATGTAGTTGATGTTCAGCTTGTAAAATTGTAGATCAGTATATGTTGGATAAGTAAGGCAGCGAGCTGGCAGAAATGTTAGCACACCAGGTGAAATGCTTAGCAGTATTTCATCTGACTATACGCTCTGAGTTCAAACTCCGCTGAGGTCGACTTTGCCTTTCATCCTTTTGGGGTCAATAAATTAAGTACCAGTTGCATTCTGGGGTTGATCTAATCAACTGGCCCCCCCTCCCCCAAAATTTCAGGTCTTGTGCCTAGAGTAGAAAAGAATATATGTTGGAAAAGTGTGTGTGTGTGCATGCATGCATATGTATATATTCAAATTGTACAATAGAACTCTAGATAAAAATTTTTATCTATATGACATACTAATGTATGTATGTAACTGAAAAGTTAGAGGCTGCAGTGGGCATCTCATGAAAGATTCCTTTAAAGACACTGTGTTAAAAACACAATGTACATCAGAGGTAGACAAAGCAAAAAATCATCCTGGAAGCAACTGTGAAAGTGGATTTCACCATTTTTTCCACTTGTCAATGTTATGCACTTCCAACACAAAGTCTCCTCAGTCAGTCTGAAATATAGAGAAATGTTGAATAAACAATGCATTGGCCTAGCAAAGAGATTGCTAGGCTGAATAAAATCAAATTATGTAATAGAAACAGCTCTAGATTTAAATGTTTATGCATATGGCATATTTAACATGTTAAATATGCCATATGCGTAAACAGAGGCAGCAGTGGTCATCTGGAAAAAAGATTCCTTTATAGATGTAGTGTTTTAAAGAACACAATAAGCTTCAAAGAGATAGTTCTGGTTTGAATTTAACTGTAGAGAAGTTCACTTATAAAAATATTTTGGTATTAGTCATTGATTTGTAACCTGTAATGAAAGGAAACATTGGTTATTGATCCATACAATTTTCCATCCTTTGCATGCATGATTCACTTAAAGTCATTCCATTCTTGATTGTTGCAATCAAAATAAGAAAAGGAGGAGAAGAAAGAAATAAGGAATAGCAAGTATATTAATGTATGTCCTCATTATGAGTTGTGCTTTACAATTAATTATTTCTCTTCACATATTTAACAAATGATTTACAGTGCTTCATATGTACATAAATGGCAAACTTGCCTATTCCCCTTGTATGTTTTGGCAGAATTAATACTGTTCCAATTCATCTTCAGTTTAACTCCTTTATATTTTAAACTAAGTATATATTCCATGAGATAGGTAGAAACCTAAGTTCACAATTAACATCTGTATGCATTTTTAAGAAGGTTTATTGTTGATTGAATGTGATTCTTATTAGCTATTACAAATTTGCAATCATGTGTCAATATTCAAATCCTACTAGAGTCATTTCATTTGGCGGTCATCACACAAAATTAAACAAAGTTAAACATCTTTATTATTAGATAAATAATCAACATCATTTTTACATTATTACTATTATTGATTTACATTATTACTATTATTATGATAAAAGTGTGTTTTATCATTCCCATAACATTTACACTTTATCTTGAATAATCATGCTCTTGGCATTACCATTTTTTTTTCTGATAATTAATAAGAGCATTTGAACTTGGCATTCATTATAAACTGATAAAATATTTATTATTCTTTCACTGTTATAATCATCTCTGTAGTATTTTTATATATTTAAATAAACTGATCCAACATGAGTTAAATACCATAAGGTTTAAAGTGTCTTGTTACCAGCTTATGTGACAAGAAAAAATTATCAGATATCTTATTGAGCCTCTCATACTACTGTATATATATTAGATAGTGTTGCATATAACATTTTTCTTAGTGGTTGTGAGGTTAAGGTGTAAGACTACTGGCTTCATGGTTACAGTTGTCGTATTGTACCCCTAGGAAAAGCACATAACTGTTTATCTCAGTTTGTCTTGTTGAGAAAAAAAAATCGCTTCTACTTCTTAGTTCTTAACTGAAAAGGCATCTTTCTGTACAAGAAACTTGTAAATGGCCAAATCTGATGAAACTGTGTTCATCACGAATGGAATAAACGTTAAGTACAATTTAATATTCAGTCTTAGATCTTTGACACTATTTAATGTAAACATAAATAGCATATATATTAGTTTTAAGCTATTTTGAAAGAATTACATTTGAAAAATATAAACAAACCCTGTTTTGCATGTCTGGCATTCAAACTGGAAAAACCTAACTGCCATATTGGTATTTGTTCTCAGAAAGGAAGTTGCATTTTTTTCTTAGCTTCATTATTTCCTCTTTCTTTTTATATCAATCATCAAAAATTATTATAAGTGTTAATGACTTTAAAGCTATTTGTTTTTCCTATTGAATCTTTAAGGAAATGTATTAGCATTAATCTATTTCACTGTTAATCTGATGAAAAATATAACACTATGACTTTTTATGTAACAAAACCATTCTGAAGACTATTCCTTAACTAATTCCACTGATGTCTATGCTCTCTGTGTTGCTGTGCCTGAGTCTTACTCTGACCGTTTGTATGAAGAAATAAAAAATTTTGCAGAAAATCATGTTGAATGTCTTTATAAGGTAAGAGGTTGTACTTTGAGTTTTGTATAGTTCTTGCCATTTGTTGTTGAGTAAATCTAGCCACCTTTATTTGATGAACAAACCTGTGGGTATAGCAGTTTTGTTGAACTTCATTGTTTGATTAGTGTTCTTAATATGGTACCACATTTTTATGTCCTGATGTGCTCAGAATCAGGACTTAAAAATCAGTGTCTCAATTGTAAAGTTGGTAAAAATTCACAAGAGAAATTTAGCTGTTATATTGAATAGCTGAAAGAGTTATATAAAAGTTCCAGCTTTGGTTCATATTCCCTTGCTATCTTGAATTATATAATATTGTGAGATTTGCTTTTATCTTTTACTTCTTTCAGTCACTATACTGCAGCCATGCTGGGGCACTGCCTTGAAGAATTTTAGTTGAGCGGATCAACACTAGTACTTATTTTTTTAGGCCTGGCACTTATTCTGTCAGTCTCTTTCACCAAACTGCTAAGTTACAGGGGACATACACAGGTTGTTAAGTGGTGGTGGAGGACAGCATAAACACAAAGGCCTGCACACGCATACACACATATACAGGGTGTCCCAGAAAGATTTACCCATTGATAATTCTTAATTATTCAAAATAAACTTAAGGTAGGATAATGAAATATGGCATACATGTTCTAATGTAAATTGTCAATCCATTGCAGTAATTACATTTCAAAATGACCACCTTTCACCTTGATCATAGCCTGCAAAAAAGTGGTCACTGAGTTGCATGAGCACCGTACCACCTCTACATCTAACTTGACACATGAAAACACACAGGCTTTCTTCAGATCTGACACATTTAAATAGGAGTAAGCAGAAACATTACTCTCAGAGATTTAGAGACGTATTACTCAAAGCTTTTGATGAAATAGAAAGGGACATAGCATCACATGATGTGGAAGACAACAGGAGGTTCCTACGAGATAACCTGTTGAGGGCTACTGACCAGATCTGTGGATGGTGCAAAGGCCCCTCTCGACCCAAGGTAACGTGGTGGTGGAACAATGTAGTTGACAGGGCCATTAGGGAAAAGAAACAGGCATGGAAGGACTGGAAGAACGGTGGTAGCAGGGAATTATATCAGATTGCCGGAAGGGAGGCTAGGAGCCAGGTTTACTTAGCCAGAGGGGAAGCAGATAAGAACAAAAATTTGTTAATGTTCTGTGCCGTGAGGAGCAAATACTTGAAGTGTTTCATGTTGCAAGACAGCGTGTGAGAGAGAATCATGATGTCATAGGAGAGAAATGTGTCTGCATGGATTATGGTTCACTTGCACTAGACAAGGCTGCAAAGAGAGAGACTTGGAGACGCCACTATGAAAGGTTGCTAAATGAAGAGAATGAATGGGAGAAAGAGAGTCTGCTGAATGTCGACCCAACAGAGGGACCAGCTATCCAAATTGACTGTACCTTGGTAGATAAAGCAATTAAGGGTATGAAGACAGAGGAGGCTCCCAGCCCACCAAGAATCACTGCAGAAATGCTTAAAATATCTGTCGGTGTTGGCTATAGTCTAGTCACCTGTATAGTCAATCAGGTGATACATGAAGGAGTCATACTCTATGACTGGTGTAGCAGCACCATAGTCAACTGCTACAAAGGTAAAGGTGATGCATTAGATATGAATAATTACAGAGATATCAAGTTGTTGGATCAGGTAATGAAAGTCACGGAGAATGTCATAGCCCAACTAAGTAGAGAGAGAGTTAGTTTAGATGAGATGCAGTTTGGGTTTGTGCCAGGGAAAAGCACCACTGATGCTATATTTCTGGTAAGACAGCTGCAGGAGAAATACCTAGCCAAAGATGAACCTTTGTACATGGTATTCATTGACATGGAGAAAGCTTTTGACAAGTCCCTCGTTCCCTTATCTGGTGGTCATGAGAGCTGTACAAGCCATGTACAAGGATGCTGTCAGTAAGGTGAGGGCTGGCAACGAGTATAGTGAAGAATTCTAGGTAGGGGTCCACCAAGGATCAGTCCTCAGCCCCCTCTTATTCATCATAGTCCTCCAGGCAGTAACAGAAGAATTCAAGACAGGATGCCCCTGGGAGCTCCTCTATGCTGATGACATTGCTTTAATAGCTGAGTCACTAGCAGAACTAGAGAAGTTTCAGGTGTGGAAGCAAGGTCTAGAATCAAAGGGCCTTAGAGTCAATCTAGAAAAAAACCAAAGTCTTAATAAGTAGGAAGGCAAACAAATTACAAATGCCTTCAGGTAGATGGCCTTGCTCGATCTGTAGAAAAGGCATAGAAACTCCATAAGATGTACCCATAAGAGGTACACATAAGAGGTGCAGCAATATCAAAGGAAGGCTAACTGGGAAGATAGTTTTTGTGTGTGGCAAATGCTCAGGGGCAATAAACACCGAAAATATGCAGAAAACAGCTTCCATCACATGCCAGGGGGAAAAGCTAGAAGTAGTTGATAGCTTCTGTTACCTAGGTGACCAAGTCAGTAGTCGGGGTGAATTCTCCCACAAGTGTAGATGCTAGAATAAGAATAGCCTGGGCAAAGTTCAGAGAGCTCCTACCTCTGCTGGTGACAAAGTGCCTCTCACTCTGAGAAAAAGGTAGACTTTATGACGCATGTGTGCGAACAGTTTTGCTACATGACTGTGAAACATGGGCCATGACTGCTGAGGCTTTGTGTAAGTTTGCAAGGAATGAAGCTAGTATGCTCCGCTGGATGTGTAAGGTCAGTGTGCATACACAACAGAGTGTAAGTGCCCTGAGAGAAAAGTTGGGCATAAGAAGCATCAGATGTGGTGTGCAAGAGAGACGACTGCACTGGTATGGGCATATGGATGAGGACAGTTGTGTGAAAATGTGTCACACCGTAGCAGTAGAGGGAACCTGTGGAAGAGGTAGACCCAGGAAGACCTGGGATGAGGTGGTGAAGCATGGCCGTTGAATGTTGGGCCTCACAGAGGTGACGACAAGTGACTAAAACCTTTGGAGATATGCAGTGCTTGAGAAGATCTGGCAAGCCAAGTGAGACCGTAACCATGGCTTATGCCTGTGCAGCATAATCGGTCCATTTAAGAGTACCCTTCAATCATTGAGCAGTAAACTGCGCTTGTGAAGACCTGGTGAAGTCATTGTCATGGCTGATGACAGTACCGCCTGATTGGCACCTGTGCCAGTGGCACATAAAAAGCACCAATTGAGCGTGGTCAATGCCAGTGCAGCCTGATTGGCATGTAAAAAGCACCATTTGAGCGTGATTGTTGCCAGTGTCACTTGACTGGCTCCTGTGCTTGTGGCATGTAAAAAGCACCATTCGAGCATGGTTGATGCCAGTTCCGACTGACTGGCTCCAGTGCCGGTGGCATATAAAAAGCACCATTCAAACATGATCATTGCCAGTTTCACCTGACTGGCTCCATGCTGGTGGCATGTAAAATGTACCATTCAAGCATGGTTGATGCCAGTACTGCCTGACTGGCTTTCATGCCTGTGGCATGTAAAAAGTACCCACTACACTCCTGGAGTAGTTGGCATTAGGGAGGGCATCTAGCTGTAGAAACTTTGTCAGATCAGATTGGAGCCTGGTACAGCCTTGTGGCTTGCCAGCCCTCAGTCAAACCGTCCAATCCATGCCAGCATGGAAAGTGGACGTTAAATGACGATGATGATGATGATGATGATGATGATGAACCAGATAGCAAAGTCCATTGAAATACTCTTTGCACTACCCCTGTGTCAAATTGGATGTGTGGGCCGGAGCCCTGTTTTGAGTGAAGATGTAACGGTCACCAAAGGTTTCTCTGACCTAGAATAACACTTTCTCATTCAACATTTCCACATAAACTTTGCTGTTGACCTTGATGCCAGCATTGATGAAGATCAAAGGAGACTTGGACCTATCTTTGCAGCTGTGGCCCATACCATGAGTGAAGCTGGTTTCTGTTGGTGTAAATGACTCCTGCTACTTTCGAGCAAGTCTCCTGCATTACATGTATAAAGCCTATCATTCTGCCTGTTGGTAACTGCTTCCATGGTGAGGATCTTCTCATTGGACCAAATTAACACTTTGTTAGCAGTGCACTTCATCTTAGCTAACATGGTTTCACCCCTATCTAGCTGTTTCTTCTTGGAAGCTGCTGAAATTAACTGCCAGAATTGTTTCTTGTATGCAATTGGCTTTGAATCCTCTTTAAAAATCCTGTGCGTTGACAATTTCGAAATAGCAAGAGCTTTTGCAGTTTTTCTTGCACTCCTGTAGGTATTTCAGTTCATTTACTCCACAACTGTAACTGTTTGTTTGGTATGAATTGATTGTTTCCTACCAAGAATTGGATTGTTAGAGGAAGTAGCAGGCTCCATATATCGTTTCCAGGTATTGAACACTGTTTTACGGCACACATTCAACTGTTTTGTTATATCCTTTTTGCTCACTCCAGCTGTTTTCAAAGCGACAATCTGGTCATGCTTTGCTTTTGATGCTATGTTTGTTTACAAACCTATTACGAATGAATGAAACAATAGATTCATGAACAAAAGACATATACAAATCTTTATGTAGAATGTAGATAATATTTGAAGTCTCTCTGAGACCATTGAACTTGATGCTATTAATGTTCCATTTAAATTGCTGGAGATCAATACCGGCAAGAAAGACATTAGCAGGGAGAACATCCTAAAGGGTTGATGTTCTGGGGAGGAAGGACTGAACATAGTGGTCAATGTCAGGTGGACACAACAAGTGTGATAATAGGGAGATGAGCTGGTTGGGGTGTGAGTGGTGGAGGTATAAGATAGTCAACTCTGAGGAATAGAGGCCATTATAATGGCAATATAAAAGACAATGGAGACAGCACTTCTGTAGTCTGAGTCTTGAGCATATCCATTAGTAATTAAATGCCAATCAGTCGAGTGGCTTTTCTCTGAATTCATGTCCAGGATGTTGGTGTGTGTAGTAGCAGCATTGTTCTAGATGTGGGAGTATTACTCATTTGTGAATCTAATGTAAGCATGGTAGAGTGTCAGCAGCTGCTGAGGCCTGAACTGATATTCGTTAGGAAGAGTTTTAAACATGGGTAAATCTTTCTAGGACATCCTGTACACAATGGGCTTCTTTCAGTTTTCGTCTATCAAAGCTTTTCACAAGGCTTTGGTTTGCCCAAGGCTATAGTAGAAGACACTTGCCTAAGATGCTATGCAGTGGGACTGAACCTGAAACTGGTTGGGAAGTAAACTTCTTACCACACAACCACACCTGTGCCTATGTTAATTTTATAATGCTTTCTTTTTTTCTTGTTTTTTTTTAATATATCTTTTGCTACAGTTCATAAGATACTGTATTCTAGCATTTTGTTTTATCTAGCAATTCATATGTAGCTTCTTAATGTTTTAATATATCTGTTTCTATACTTATGGTGATAATTACAATTGTTTGCTTGATTTGTACTACAGTACAATATTTTAAGCAAATATAAGGTGGCAAGCTGGCAGATTTGTTCACGTGCTGGGCAAAATGCTTAGTTGCATTTCGTCTGCCTTTAAGTTTTAAGTTCAAATTCTGCTGAGGTCAACTTTGCCTTTCGTCCCTTTTAAGTACCAGCTGAGTACTGGGGTTGGTGTAATCAACTTACTGGCCTTGCTGCTAAAATTTGAAGCCAATATTTTAAGTAAATATACTAAGTCAAAGGAGTAGAGCAAAAGATGGGAGATTTTGAAGAATATATAATGATAATAATTTTAGTTAAAATTATCAGCATGAGAGCTGCAGCTATTATCAAATAACTGACAGTTCATATATCCTCACAAGTGCTTTACTATTTCCTTACCAAATATAGTAATTCTTACAGTACTGCAAGTAACTGAAACTGTCATTGGTTCCTGAACCATATGTAACCACAATTTAAAAAACTGGGGTTACACACTTTTCTGTGCGAGAAATCAAGATTAGTATTATTTTAAAAAGTACTTTCTGACAAATGACTTCCTATTTGCACCATGTGCATTTGTATCTGTTGGACATTTTGGGATTTTTTTTCTTGTTTCAATTTTCAAGTATTATGGCAGATATACCTCAAGCAGTGAGTTGAAATTCAGTGATATTATTTATTAATGATTTATTTGTTGTTGTCTATTTATTGATTTAATGATTTAATTAGAATAAGAGAGCTTGGACTTGAAGTAAATAATCAGACAGATACTTCAGTGTCATCTATACACACCAGCAATCTAAATGATATCAAGATTTATTAATTTTGAGTTGGAGTGGATTGATCACATAATCATTGTGTTAATGCTTTCATTTGTGGTGTTGGCCCTCAAAAAATTTTCAACTTAGAAGTAAAGTCTGTGGTACATTTTCTTCAACTTTTTCCTGAAGAGATTTTTGTTGTTGTTGTTGATGATGATGATGATGAGTGATAAAATTACATGATATATGCATCAACAGAGCAACACCACAATGAAGGAGATGAAGGCATATCACTGAATATTTTTTCAAATACAAGTTGTGCAGCTTCACAACCACATTCACAATGTATATCAGCATTTGTTACATCTCATTAAGTTCCATCCAAATTCATGGAATAGTTATATTTGTACGATTTTTATACTGGAATAAATGCATTTTCATCAAAATTGCTTCTTTCTAACCAGATTGGGAGATTTTCATTGAGAAATTCTTACACAAATTTATGAATTAAATAAAATAGGGGCTGAGAAAATATAGCTAATATTTTGTGATTTTACATACTGCTAGTAAAGAATGAAAATAAGGATGGTAAGGCATGTTGACACAACAGTGTGTTGATGATGTTCTGTTATATTGTTTTCTTTAATACTGTCACAGTTTACTCTAAGATTATAAGCTTCTCTGTCCTTCTTATTAATTTTAGACTGTTCGAAATGATAGCAACATATTATCAGCATACCACAAACATTGGCAAGAATACAGTCAAGGATCCATATATTTGAACCAACTTTTTGGGTAAGTTTAATAAAAACAATATAATCTCACCAATTTTTATTTAATCCTTTGTACTGATTGAGCAAGTTACAGGCTTTGATATGAGATGAGAATAACTCAGTATCAAGTATTGTGATCCAATTACATCAAAATCAGTGTCTTCCTGTTGTCATCTCCATTTATTCTCCTAGATGTAGACATCCCAAAATATTTTGGAGCAAGACTGTTAAGTAACTCTGCTTTACAGTAGATACACCATGTTGTATGAGGTAACTAAAAGAGTTGGCAACAGGAAGGACATGAGGTCATAAAGCTGTTATTGAAAACCTACCCAACCCACGCCAACATGGAAAAACAGGTGTAAAATGATACGAACTAGTAATGATTAATAATATCTTTACATGGAATTAATTATTTTGTATGTTTTATGGTACGTATTATGTAAATTTCCTTTATTGCAAATCTTTAACATTGAATGATTTATTCTGGATATTGTCTGATGTATGTAAAATATTTAACTGAAAAAGAGTATATATAGTTCTGATGGTGCCTAAACTCAGTGCTACAATTCTTTGGTTATCACACCCATAGTCTTTTGTTTCTTTTTTAACTAAGGAAGTAAAAGGAAGGAGCAGGCAGTACCCATGACATCTGAGACCATTGAACTTGATGCTATTAATGTTCCATTTAAATTGCTGGAGATCAATACCGGCAAGAAAGACATTAGCAGGGAGAACATCCTAAAGGGTTGATGTTCTGGGGAGGAAGGACTGAACATAGTGGTCAATGTCAGGTGGACACAACAAGTGTGATAATAGGGAGATGAGCTGGTTGGGGTGTGAGTGGTGGAGGTATAAGATAGTCAACTCTGAGGAATAGAGGCCATTATAATGGCAATATAAAAGACAATGGAGACAGCACTTCTGTAGTCTGAGTCTTGAGCATATCCATTAGTAATTAAATGCCAATCAGTCGAGTGGCTTTTCTCTGAATTCATGTCCAGGATGTTGGTGTGTGTAATAGCAGCACTGTTCTAGATGTGGGAGTATTACTTATTTGTGAATCTTAATTTGAACCTGGTAGAGTGTTGGCAGCTGTTGAGGCCTAATACATTTTCTATCTCTGAAGAAAAAGGGTCAGTCTTTGGGATGTGCTTTTGTCAGGTAAGAGAGCTCTAGTTAAGTGCCACTCATGTTTAGGAGTGTGTGGTGATGTTTTCTTAGTAGTGTTTATTGGTAGTGCTTGAGCTATTTTGATGTTAAAAGAGACTAGGTTGGCATGGCTCTGCTGTAGACGCTCTCAAGATTTCTGTGCATGGAATCAATGCAGGCTTTGTATGTGGTGTCTAGGTTGTATGGATGATGCATGACTGGGGAAAGTTAGTCTCTGGATATGCTTGCAAGGCTTTGCCGATGTCTACAACAATAACATTGTTTTCACTGAACTTCTCTAAAGTGAGAGTTAACTGGTTCATGATCTCTCTAGGAGTTGTAAGCCAAAATTTTAGAGCTGACCTGAAAATACATTTTTATTTGATGTCAATGGCAGTGGGAACAAAATGGCATGGGTTATGATTTAAAATCTCACTGGAAGGAATTTTTTTGTCTTTTTGTAAGATTAAGCCATAGCTCTCTTATATTTTAGATATAGCTTCCAAGAAGATGTAACTCAATAGAGATTTGTCCAACCTGCCTGAAATCGACTCTGACTCTGTGGTACAAATGTCTTGTTTTCAAAAGTTCTGAATTAAAATCTTCCACCAAACCTTAGTCACAATTTATGTTTCTAATACTAGCTTAATGATAACTAAGTTATTTTACTAAATTTTTTGTTATATTTAAAATCAATTGAAAGAAACACAGAGTATCTCAGCAGAAATATGGTAACAAAGGGGTTAAATCTACTGAATCCAACACCCTATCTCTGTTGTTTCCCAGGATAAATGGAAACCAGAGTTTCTAAAGAGCCTAAAGATCCTTGAAGTTTCTTAAAGGATTAGCATTAACTAATGGATAATTTTGCTAGATTTATATAAATTGATTATATTGACATTTATTGATTTGCCACAGTAATGAAAGTTTTTTTATATTATATATTCTCCAGTTCCATATATATGATAATTATTAATTTCTATTATTAACATGTTTCAGTTATTTAAATACAACTTACATAAAGAAGCAAAAACTGTCTGATGCTGATCTGGCATATGGTTCTTTTAACTATGAAGCCAGTGATCAGAAACTTGAAATTGGTGAGGTGAATATTTTAGACTGTATTCAATTTTATTTTTTCATTTCTTGTGGAATTTATTTGTAATTTTTATTTGAACTTGTTACATTTTTTGAAGATCTATTTAAAGAATTTGATAAAATTAAAATGTTTTTGAAATTATCTTCATGTTCGAAAATATTGATGTACTGACTAAAAACTAAGTGTTTATGAAATATATTCCTCTCTGAATATGAATTACCTTTTATTAGTTATTGTTTTATTTGACATCTGTACACTACTGGTATGTATTTTATCAACTTAGCAAAATGAGAAACATCTTAAGCATGATGTGTCACATTTATAGGAAATGAAATCCTGTCATTGGTTTTGTTTTAGTCACAAAATTAATATTTATAAATAATGTGAGGGCAGTAGAGTAGTAAAAATGGTAGATCACTGGACAAAATACTTTATAACATTTACTTACCTTTTCTTACATATAAATTGCAAATTCTATTAGGATTGACTTCATCTTTTAGCTCTCTAGGATTGAAAACATCAGTACTAGTATTTGTAGTATGTTGTCGATGACAGATGTGGTTTCTGCAATTTCTTGTTGAACAACCTGCACAGTGATCAAATATTTGTGCTGTAAATTAACTCACTCCATCCATCAAACCTACATTGCCTGTACAGGAGCATGGTGCACCACATACAGATGTTGAAGTGGTCACAGAGCACTAGGAAATTAAGTGTTTTGCTCAAGAACATTATGTACCTCCTGTTCTGGGAATGCAAACCATGATCTTGTAATCATGAATGTAACACTCTAGCCACCAGGCTATGTGCCCTTAGTTATACACTACAGTTGACTATATCTCTTAGAAGTTTTATCATGGTTACAGTTCAGTCCCATTGCATAGCACTTTGTGTAAATGTCTTCTACTATAGTCCAGGGCCAGCCAAAGCATTGTGAGTGGATGTGGTAAATAGAAACTGAAAGAACTCCATCATGTCTTTATATATATGTGTGTTTTACTTTCTCCTTTCCTTGACATTGCTTGATAGTTGTAAACAAGTGTTGTCATCATGCAAGTGGTATCAGTCATTTCCAATCTTACATGAAAACAAGTCTGATCATGGAGAAGTATTACCTTACATGGAAACAGGTGAGGTTGGCGATAGGAAGGATATTTGGCTGTTGAAAATCTGCCACAAATTTCATCTGACTCATGCAAGTATGAAAAAGTGGCCATTAAAGCAACAATGATAGATAGATAGATAGATAGATAGAAATTGATGCTCAGTTGGTAGAATTGTTAGCATGCCAGGCAAAATGCATAGTGGCATTTATTCCAGTTTTACATTCTGAGTTAAAATTCTGCTGAAGTTGACTTTGCCTTACATCCTTTCAACGTTGAACACTAGGGTTGAATTAATAGACTAAGCCCCTCTACTGAACTCACTGGCCTTGTGCCAAAATTTGAAACCAATATTATAAATTGACTTCTTTTGATCTTTTCTATTCTAAAGTTGTGTTTGGATATATGGAAACGACACATGATTGAGCCATTAAAATTACAGTTAATATTGCTGATATTACAAGAAATTCAAAAGTGAGTTACAGCTAAAATTCTTTTGTATCTCTTCTTTTCAACTTAAATGCAAACATATGCTTCTATTATTTTCCAAGTAAAGCACAAAAAAAAAAGAGCAATTAATATGGTATTTTTAGTAATATATTAGTTATTATGTTTAAAGAAAAAAAAACGAAGCTCAAGAATAAAAGCTAGAAAGGAGGGTATCTTACAGTTCTATATGTAAGAGATGAGGAATTATGTACATTATTTACATTTGACGGATATTTGTCCATTTTGTTTGTTGTTAACACAACATTTTGGCTGATATACCTGATGAAGGCTGGAGGGTATATCAGCCAAATTGTTGTGTTAACAACAAACAAGACGAGGACAAATATCCATCAAATGTAAATAATGTAAATAATGGAGGGTATTTTGATACATTTTTTCCTTCTTAGTAATTTAAAATTGAATTGATAAATGTGAGGTGTTTTCATAAACCAAAGGATGGAGATCAAATTGAAATAATTTAAAAAATCAAATGGAAATTTGTGTGAATTCAAATCAATAAAATTATATTTTTTATTAAATTTTTATTCAGATTAAGTACAAATTTCCAATGATATTGTTCACTAATGCATGCAATAAAAAATAATTCAAATTTCAATTTTATATTAATTTCTTTTCTTCATTTTATGCTTATGAAAACATCTCACTTTTATCAATTGGCAATTTCAAACTGGAACCATGTGCAGTTAATTTCATCATTGTTGTTATTATTGCTATTATTTTTATATGCATATTTGCATGTATGTATGTATGTGTGTTTCTATATATGTATAATTATGATTATTACAAGGCACTAAGATATGGTAATAAAAAATTATTCACATAGGTGAGAGTATTAAAAATAATTGTGCTTATTCTCTGAGTAATTGTAACAGTCACACACTACTATATAGTAATAAAAAAAACTAACTCTAACCTAACTACTAAAAACAATATTGTTAGAAGGGAAAATAAATTATGTAAGAAGATATTCTGGAAGGTATTTTCCTGGGCTTTGGATAAACACTTCACTCCATCTAGCAATACAGGGAAATTTTCAAAAGACATACTGTAAAACTTGCCTGTCCTGCCATGTCTAACCTCACAAAAAATATTGCAGGTTTAATTGTAGGAACTTATATCATATCCTGACTAGCAACAATGTCCTTGACCACCTTGGAATTAAATATGTTTTGAACCCTCCAGCTTACACCAATATCCTCTCTGACTTAGTAATCTCATCAGTAAACCAAATTCTAATAATAACATCTAAATTTAAACATCACTGGTATAACTACCTGCACACATTTAAGAATAGGAATAAAGCTAGCTGTACTTCATTAGCTTGATATATTTGAAAGTTTACTGACAAAAATATATATTACACAATTATGTGGTCAATTATACATTCAACACAGCTTTATAAAAGTAGTGGAGACAGATAGGAGTTATATACATATAGTAGAAGTATTGGAAATCCTTAGACGCAATGCATAAGATCTTTAAATGCTCCTACTTACATAATAAGTCTTTTTTGCATATTGTAATTAACTAACCCCTATAATAACTAAACCAGATGCTCTGTCTTCAGAGTCCTGTTTAACCTATAAATCCCTTATCCTGATGTTGCCACCCTGTAATGATCTAAATTACTATATGCTACATAAACAGAATGCTTCATTAATTTGTTGCAGAGATCGAAATGGCGGGTATGTTAACCAGGCTGTGCTACACGGGGTCATCAATTCTTTTGTTAATGTTGAAGAGTACAAAAAGAAAGAACAGGTTCAGGTAAGCTGAACTCCTTCTCACTATATATAATTGGAAATATATTTTTTTGTTCTCATGATGCTTCAGAAACCAGAGCTAACATGTGGTCCATGAAAGGATTTCATTTTTCTTCACAATTTGGTGATATATGATGTTAAGTTCATCACTTGAAGTAGGTAATACTGGGGAGAATATTTGTGGTATTAGATTTAGATGAGCAATTAATAAACTTTGATATTCCTTAAGTTACTGCAATTGAAGTTCATTATCATTTCACTTTAGGGTCTGTTTTCCATATTGGCATGAGTTGGACTTTTCGATAAATTGGAACAGATTATTAGCAATACATAGGTAGCCTGTGTATTTTATTTGTTGATTGTATCAATGTTGTAAAGATATTTCTAATAAATATCAAAGATACTTTTAATAAATGCTCTTAATGCAACATTGAGTCTTTGTTTATTTAGTTGTGGTTCTACTACCTTCATTTTAGGACTTAGTGTTGGAACATAGGATTTCTATATATTTCAGTTGGATAAGGAAAGCATTCAACTGCTATACTGAAATTCCATTGGTACAGAACGTTTTTTGATCTCGCACTGAATTAAGAATGTCCCTAATGGACTTTAACATGTTTTCATTATGTAAACAAGCTCTATCAATGACCCAGCAAACCACTCGTTTGCTTCAGTGAGTTATAACTATCATCATCATCATCATCATTTAATGTCTGTTGTCCATGCTGGCATAGGTTCGATGGTTTAACCAGAGCTGGCAAGTTGGAAGGCTGCACCAGACTCCAGTCTGATTTGGTATGGTTTCTATGGCTGTATGCCTTTCCTTATGCTAACCACTTCAAGAGTTTAATGGGTGCTTTTATGTGCCACCAACACGGGTGCCATTTGAATGACACTAGTATCTGCCACGACTGCAATTTTACTTGGCTTGATGGGTATTCTTCTCAAGCACGACATAATGCCAAGAGTTTTGATCATTTGTCATTGCCTCTGTGAGGCCCAACATTCAAAAGGTGCTTTTCATGTGCCACAGGCATTGGCCACTTTCCCTCCGTGAGGCCCAGTGCTTGAAAGGTGCTTTTTACGTGCCACCAGCATGGGTGCTAGTTAGGTGACACCAGCATCAGCCACGACTGCAATCTCACTTGACTTGACAGGTCTTCTCAAGCACAGCATATCATCAAAGGTCTCGGTCATTAGTCATTGCCTCTGTGAGGCCCAAAGTTCAAAGATCATGCTTCACCACCTCGTCCCATGTCTTCTTGGGTCTACCTCTACCACAGGTTCCATTCAAAGTTAGAGATCAGCACTTCTTTACACAGCTGTCCTTGTCCATATGCACCACTTGACCATACCAGCACATTTGTCTCTCTTGCACACCACATCTGATGCCTCTTATGCCCAACTTTTCTCTCAAGATGCTTACACTCTGTCGAACATGCACACTGACATTGCACATCCAGCAAAGCATACTGACTTCATTTCTTTCAAGCTTACACTTGTCCTTGGCTGTCAGCCATGTTTTACTGCCATGTAACATAGCTGTTCACACAGACGCATCATTCAATCTGCCTTTCACTCTGAGGGAGAGGCCCTTTGTTGCCAGCAGAGGTAGGAGCTCTCTGAACTTTGCCCAGCCTATTTTTGTTCTCACAGCTATGCTCTTGGAGCATCCACCTCTGCTACTAAGTACAGCAGGAAGAATGTGGATGATGTAATCAAACATAAGGACACACTATACTTAATAGAATATTGGTTAGAGGAAACTGTCAGCACATGCTGCAACAGTACAATTTAACAGGACACCTCCAATCAAAGAGATGTGAGATACATGAATCCCTGTGTATAACAGCTTTACTGGGAGATTCTTGTGCCAGATTTGGTCAAATGCATTGCTGGTATAAAATGCAACAACATTGCCTTTGCCAATCTTTTCAATAGAAAGAGTCTACTTGTGAGTGGCATAGGAGATTAGGTCTGTGGGATGTCAGGCTCTGTAGAACCTGAATTAATGTCAACAAGGAAGAAGAGAAAGTCAAGGTGCTGGAGAAGGTAATACTGAGCAGGGGTGATAAATTGCATCTGTTATGGAAATTATACTCTATCGCATGTCTCAAGATATTGCAATAGATTTTTGTAGAGAGAGAAATATTGAAGAATTTGGCAATGACGTTGCGATAGTTCAAGATAGAGAATAATGGAAAAGACATTGTCAAGGCTAGCAGCTTTACTGGCTTGAAGTGACTGGAGATGCTTTCACACTTGACCTGTCCATGTGTATACATGGAGAAAGGATATTTTGGAGAAGTTTTGTCAAGTATATTGCATTGTTGAGATAGAAGCACAGTAAGCAGTAAGTAGCAAACTTTCTCTGCAGGAGTGCTGCTTCAAGGACCATTTTGTTTGAGTTGTGAGCAGGAGGATTCTGTCTGACAACAAGTTCCAGTGTTAAAAGCAGGTGAGCTGGTAGGCTGTGCTAGGCATGATAGTAGTTTACATGATGCAAACAAATTTTCAGATGGTAGTAATAATTTTTATCTCAATTGATATAATTATGTGCCATTTGGAAAGTATGTTCCATATCTACCAATGCATTTAATAGTGATTTTTAATGATTTATTTTAAGCAACCTTTTAGATAATTGCAGTTAAGCCAGATAAAACTGAGGGAACATTTTAAATTGCAACAAAATAAAGAAATATAACATTCATTTGCTATTAACCCTGATATAATTCTGGTTTAGGAAAGTGCTAATATTGCTTTTATAGCAATTTTAGTTGCAGTTAAATTAATTAACAATTAGAAACTATCAACTGCATATCCTATTTTTTAATGCAATCTCCATCATCATACATCTACTTTTTCAGGCTAGTAATACATAGTTTGGGAATAACATCACAAGTAAATTCATATATGGAAAAAAAGATTGAAAACTAAAAAAATAATGTATTTCTTTTGCAGATAATTATAAAATCCAACTATTTGAATACAAATAGTCAATTTGATCAAATTGATTAACTGAGAATGAATAATTATGTATCCGAAATGAATAAGTAAATTCTGATGTATATATTGATTATATATACATATGTACAGGGTGTTCAGGTTAAATTTGATGATTTTTGTTGTAGAGCATAAAGATTAAAGTTGTAGTTGAGAAAAAGTTAGTTGACATGGACTGGAGATGTGACAAGGACAGCTGCAACAGAGACTAAGAAGGGACATAGCAGACGTTCTGATGGCATACACACAGTTATATTTATCCAATAACTGATGAACAAGGCTTTAGGCTCAATTCAGATAGCTATGTGAAGATGCCAAAAGGTTATGTGTGACAGTAGGATTTGACTCTTTACCATACTTCCAGAAAGAGTCAGAGAATTCCTACAACTTCACCAGCTCCAATTTCAGGCCTCTTAATTTTCCTGATTGTAATCCCATTGATTTGCTATGTGTAGAGCATGGTTGAGAAAGACACCAACCACTCTGCCTGCAACACCAAGGCCAAGCTGGTGGCCAACATCAAGGAGGTGTTTGAAGATCTTCCCAGGGACATGAAGAGGAATGCATGTGCCAGGTTTTGGAACGCAATGAAGAATGCATGCACCAAGCTCTGAAGCTGTCTTGAGGCTGTGGTGCAAGCTGAGAGCAGCCACTTTGAGTAAACTGTTATCTGCCAACCATAATCTAGCTGATATTTTTTGATTTAAAAAAAAAAATACTTCTATTTTTGGATGATATATTGTGTTTTCTTTTCCTTTTATGCAAACTGTCAAATTTAGCCTGAATACCCTGTATAACTTCTTTAGTTGTTTGTTTTAGCCATTATAGCTAATGCTATAGTGGACCACCACTGTTAATATAGATTAAATTATATAATAATTTTGTGATTTATAAGAAATTGCTAATATACATATCCAAATACAGTGATGTATTACCAAAATCAAAGCATGTATCACCTGCTAAAATATATATACTTTTCAAATTGTAATATATGTAGAGGAATCTGAGAGAAAGACAAGCAAACTGTATAAATTAAATAATTTAAATTCTGTAATTAAAAGTCTAAAATAATCCAATTCTGAATAATGATGCACCAGCATGAAAGATGTTTTGACTAGCACATCAGATAGAGCTTACTTTTCTTCATGGAGAACATCCCCAATATTGTCTTTTTCTTCCTTTTGTTTGGATTAGTTTATGTAAATTTCTTTTTTCTTATTTTCTTTTTTATGATTTCTGACTTTGTCTAACATTATATTTTCCCAATAAAGCCATTAGTGGTTAATCAGTAATATCAGTTTTAAAATGTTGGTAGTCATGATATGTTAAGTCTTCTTTTGATATAGAAGAATAAAAGCATTGTCTCTGTATATATTAATAATATTCCTTACAATGTAATGCCACAGCTTCATTTCAGCTCTTCCAATAGGCCAATGTAAGAGAAATTGATCTAGTCATCCCACTTTTTCTATGTATGCTTTATGCTTTTTGTTTACAATTATCCACTCCTGGTTGTGTATTTGTATTTACTGTTTGTCTCTGAATGTGGTGACAAACACTTTTGTTATACTTTAATATCCTTAATTTCTCTGGGTGGATCTCTTCTATTCATTATAACTGTACCACTGACCTGTATGTTGATGGCTTTCAGGTGTTCAACCAACTTGACAGTGAAATCTTTATTGATTATGGTGAGGTAAAGAGAAATTCAAAACCATATCATAATCCAGTACATACATTTTAACACTTCCTTACCTTTTTCTAGTATAGACTATTCTGAGTCTGCCTTGCAAGAAATACTAAATTTTGATGTGCTATTTTCTCTGAATTCTGAGCAAGTATTAGATTTCTAATTTTTTTTAATGCTCTCATTCTGTTTCAAGTTCTATCGGAAGCTGTTTGAAACCCGTTTTCTTCAAGAAACTGGAGAATATTATAAACAGGAAGCTGCTAAGTTAAAGGTTGAATTCAATTGTTCTGAATATATGGAGAAGGTGAGTAAACTGAAGTTTACAAAACAGTATTATGTTATAATTCTATAGTATTCTTTGAGTAACTCTGTCAACTTTGGTGTTCCCACAGTTTGTTTATGGCTCCCACATCCTTTCTCTTATATATTAGTGACTTACTTGCTATCATCTGTAACCTACTTATTCCTAAGCAGATGATACCATTCTTTACTCTCCCCTAATCTTCCTCACACAGACTTCATCCATATGCATTCTTAAACAGGTTACATGAAACCTATTGCCATAAACAGAAACCTCATAAACGTTGTCCAAAAAGTATCCTGATAATGTTGTCTCTTTCAACAACACAAAGACACAACTATAATTTTACACCTCACCTTCTCATCTTGGAAATGTGCAATTATTAGGTGCTATAACCTCTGTTGGTCTCTCTTGGTCATTTCATATTCATAACATAGTGAAAACTGCATCCTAAAGGTTTAACTTTCAATGGGCAAAATATATTTTAGCTCTATGTAAATGTATATAAATGACAATAAAATTTAAGGGAGATCTGCTATAGAATGCTGCAACCATCAGATCATATTGAAAACAAAGTTATCTAATTAATTGTCAAAGACTCACCAATATATTGTAGATGTGCCTAGTCTACTGTTACTACAATGGCCTATTTTTTGAATTAGTCAATTTCATGCCACTTCTGCTCAAGCCCAACTGATACACATTGTCTCCATTGTGTCATTCTTGTTGTGTCTCTCTACTCTGCACTAATTACTATGCACATTTCTTCTTCTCTAGAGCATCAGATCTTTGGTATCCCTTCTCATCCATGATATACAAACTATATCAACCACACCAATCTTTGTGTCTTTGAAAGCCTTAGACACTGCTCCTTCCACATAAGTAAATCTTAAAAAAGAAATAAAAAATTCACTAATGTGAAACGTAAATTGTTTGCAATCAGTTGGTAAATGGTGTTGGTAAACTGAGCAGCTGATTATGTTTACTTCACATGATTTTGGATTTAAGGAACAATAAAAGGATTACATTTGTCTCAGTATTTGAACAAAGATTTTCTTAAATTAAAAATTATTAATTATATAAAGCTTTAAAAAAAACAGGGTGACACAAATCTTTTGAAAAGAAGCATTTGTATTTTGTCGGTGCTTTTGCTGTTTACAGTTTTTCAAATACACATGTTATGGGATAATCTGTATAGAAGAAGTTGTTTTTAGCAGCAGTATTGACTATTTCTGTTGTATAATGAAACTACACCTCTCCCGGTAAAAAGTGGAAGTAGCTAGCCATTATAAATAGACCAGTAGCCAGTGAACTCGAGAAGGTAAAGAAGGCCAGAAGGTCGAAAGTATGTTTAGACTGTTGATAGTCATGTCTGTGCTGATATAGTAATCATACTGTGATACTAACTAACGTTATATCGATCCAAATTTTTGAGGATAATAGCACTGTATAACTGGGGGGTCATACAGTGCCAGATAGAACCATCCTGTTGACAACTTCGGAATATAACAATACCTGTCAGAGTGACAACCATCATCAAAAAACAGATACAACAGTGGCAAAAGACCACCTTACAACAGTGGCAACGAGGAAACACAAATTTATGTGGAGTGAAAAAAAAAACATTCACGTAGAGAGTTTAAACTAATTCACGTGGAGAATTAAATACCTTGACAAAAAAGAAACAAAAGTCTTGTGCAAACTTACAAAAATTGTAAGATATGGAAGACTTGTTAGCTGGGATAGTTGAGTTGCAAAACCAACAACAACAACTCAAGGGACAACGAGACCAACAACAAGGATTGCAGCAGCAAATGTTACACTTAATGAAGTTGATAACCAAACCAGAGAATACATTTTCACCTGACCATGTAGCAAGTTCCATAAGTGAATATGACTCTGAAGGAGGAGTAACCTTCAAGGCTTACTTTCAAAGATTTCAGCAAATTTTTGAAAAAGAATGCCAGGATTGGATGGACGATATGAAAACGCATCTAGTTTTAAGAAAACTAGTGACAGTAGAGCATGAGAAGTATAGTAACTTCATATTGCCAAAAAAAAACGTCTGACAAATTTCACTGACACAGTTGACATTTTGTGCAAAATGTTTAGTGAAAAGAGCTCACTGTTTAATACTAGATGGAAATGTTTAAACATAGAAAAAAGCGAAGATGAAGGCTTCACTACTTACACAGGCAGAATCAACAAAGAATGTGAGAGATTTAGGCTAGATATGCTTACTTCAGATTCTTTCAAGTGTTTGAGTTTTTGCACAAGGATTGACAGATAGAAGGGATGCAGAAATGCAAATGAAAATTCTGTCTAAACTGGAAATGAACCAGGATCTGACATTGCAGAAACTGTCGGAAGAGTGTGACAGGATATTAAGATTAAGGCATGACATGGAAGAAATTCAATGGAAAGAGTGTTTCCACCAGTGCAAAAAAGTTGGAAGACAAAGTGTTGCAAGAAAAACAGAAAAAATATCGGGATGTAGACCCATGTATGGCATGTGGTGGGATGCACCTGGAAAACGATTGTCCATATAAAAAAGCAAAGTGTTTTAGCTGTGGGTTTACAGGACATATAAAATCGCACTGCAAAACTAGTTTTAAGAAAACAAAATGGAACAAATAAGAAAAAATAGATAGTTTGTCAGTTGGAAAAGTTGTGACTACAGCAAACAGAAAATTTGTAAATGTAAGAACTGAATATACTAGTTTTAGAATGCAGTTAGACACAGGAAGTGATATCACAATCATAAATGAGAAAACATGGGAACAAATAGGTAAACCAAAATTATGTAGTTCAAACAAAATAGCACACAGTATTATGGGAAGAAAATTATATTACATGGCGAGCATGTTTGTAATATAACGTTTAAAGGTCGAACCAAAAAAGTATATGTTTATGTGTTGAAAAAATCCATGAATTTATTTGGCACCGAATGTATGAAGAAATTTAATGTTTGGGATACACCCATAAGTGTTTTGTGCAATAGCATAACCGGAGCAGTCAAACGATTGAACGAGGTCAATGAACTGAAACAAAAAAATAATGATGTGGAACATTGTGTGTGAACTACCAGTAACTTTGGAAGAAATAAAAAGAAGTGCAAGAAATGACAAATTTATTAATGAGACAAAAAGAAAACTGTGGTTGACAAAAAGAAATGAAGAAAGGTCTGATGCAAAGAACTGCCAAGATGTGAACGTGTACTCTATATGTGATGGTGTACTAATGTAAGCTTAGAGGGTGGTCATACAACTGACATTACAGAAGAGAATGCTAAAAGAGTTTCATGTGGGACACCCAAGCATCTCTAGAATGAAAGTGCTGATGTGAAGTTTCGTATACTGGCCAAGCATGAACAAGAAGGTTGAAAACCTGGTAAAAGGCTGCAGAGGATGTGTGCTGGCAGTGAAACTACCTACAACAAAATGTGAACCTTGGCTGGAAATGAAAATACCATGGTCCCAATTGCATATCAATTTTGTAGGCCCGGTAAATGGATATTATAACTTAATAGTAGTGGACAGCTACACAAAATGGCCTGAGGTTGTGAGGTGTAAACAAACAACCTCATATATGGTGATAAACTTCTTACATGAGCTGTTAGCAAGATTTGGTGTACTGGATATAATTGTCTCTGACAATGGAACACAGTTTGTATCCTGTGAGTTTTAAAGATCCTGTGAGATGTTCATGCTAGCATTGTATCACCCTAGATCGAATGGAAGGGCCGAACAGTTTGTGGACAATTTTAAGAGAGCTTTAAAGAAAGCTAATAAGGAAGCTACAGATGAGTCTCGATTCAACAATTCTTAAGACTATACAGGCTAACTCTGAACCCAAATGTGCCAGAAGTATGTTCACCAGCAGAATTGATGTTTGCAGAAAGGTGAAGTCAGTATTTGATAAACTGTTACCAGTGAAAAAAATATACGTGCTAATAAAGACATGCCAAAATTCTTCAGAATAGGTGATAAGGTATATGTAAGAATGTACAAAAATGGCAAGCAATACTGGGAAGAAGGAGAAATTGTAACATACATAGGAAGAATGATGCAGAAAGTTGTGACCACAGCAAACAGAAAGAAGCAGAAATGGAATGGAAAGGAGACATAGAAATCAGCTTAAAGAAAGCGTCATAGAAAAGGAACCAACAAGAGTAGAAGTACCAATGGATTGGCTATATGACACTTTTCAGGTTCCAACAGCGTTACAAGAAATCAAAACCACACACACAAGGAAAAGGAAGAATACTAAATTTCTAAAAGTAGACCCTGAGAAGAAAAGATATTAAGTATGTATATATATATATATATATATATGTATACATATAAAAGAAAAAGGAGGAGGTAGGGTGAATAAAAGAAACTGATGTTAAATAAAAAAAATTAAAAGGGGAGATGTTGTATAGTGAAACTGTACACCCCTCCCAGTGAAAAGTGGTAGTAGCCACCTATTATAAATAGACCAGTAGCCAGTCGACATGAGAAGGTAAAGAAGGCCAGGAGGTCAAAAGTACATGTAGACTGTGTTGGTAGTTGTGTTTGTGCTAATATAGTGGTCATACTGTGATACTGAGTGGATGTTGTATCGATCCAACCTTTTGAGGATAATAACACTGTACGACCCCCAGTTGTACAGTGCCAGATAGAACCATCCTGTTGATGACTTCAGAATATAACAATATCTGTTAGAGCGACACCTGTTGTCACAAGACAGATACAACAGTGGCAAAAGACCGCTTTACAACAATTTCTAGTTTGGTTTTGGATTTAGAACTCTTATAAAGTATTTTTCTTTCACCTTTTGTAGTTGACCTTTTTCTTTTGTTTTAGAAATGGGAATGTTTTGAATTTTCCATCTCCATAAATGTCTCTATGTTCACTATTTCTTTCTTATAATATATATATATATATATATATATATATATATATATATATATATGTGTGTGTGTGTGTGTGTGTGTGTGTATGTGTGCATATATTGTGAATGTGTGTATTTACTTTTTAGGTAATTCAAAAGTTGGGGCAAGAGAATCTTCGCAGTCGGAAATTTCTACATCCTTCATCTTATGAGAAAGTTACACACGAGACTCAAGAAAGAATGGTCGCTGATCACATTTATTTCTTACATGCAGCATGTGAAGACATGGTTCAATCAGAACGACGAAAAGGTACATAAGAATCATTTATTTCAAATTTATGTTTCTTCTGAGAAATTTCTGCTTACTTGGGCTTAATGGCTTTTGCAAATTTAGACAACCTGATGAATTTTTAAAGTTGCTTGGTAACTTGGTTTCAGTAACATGGAGAGTAAAGCAGTTTGTACCTTCACTTTCTCTACAATGTCTACATACTGTTCAGTTATTTTCATGTTGACTACAAATTTTTTATAATACCAAGGCTACTTCATATGAGCTCATCTCCCTTCTTTTATGTGAGACCTGATTTATTATGACTGATTAATACAGGAGGAGTATCTTGCTGAAAAAACAGTTCCAAGAACACAAAATATTTTTCTCTGGCCATGGTCTTCCTACCATTAAGCATTTAAACCAGAGATAACCAGCCCAAATATTCTATGTGTTTTATGTTCAGATCAGCCAAATTCAACCTCTTGCACTTACCCTACAGTATCATTCTAAAAATGAATTGTTGCATCATCAAAATTTTGAAGCTATGTGATAATGCATGATTAATTTAACACAGCGTGTACAAGTATGCATTACATTTTACAGAATAATATGAATGCTAAAGGGTTAAAATGTTAAATAGTTTGCTGTTTATGTAGAATTGTGTAGTTCATACTTGCACGAAGACACGATATTGAAACAAGAAATAGCTATTAAAATAAGAATGATAAAAATGTTTATAAAAATGAATCAAATCAGTAATTATATACTTCATCATAGCCACAGTAATAAATAACTTCATGTATCTATTGTCTCTGGTTGGTTGTAAGTAGTTGATACCCAAGTCTGTCTTGATCATTTCAAATTGACATAAAACTATTGCTAAATATATCTAGTTGTCATAAATAATGCAGAACTAGATTCTGTAATGCATTTAGTTCAGTGCCTTTTTGTTATGATTTCAAATTCTTGTCTGTCACTATTGACTTGGCATTTTATTGACTTTGACTGGTCTCACTACAAAATAACTTTACTAAGGTCAAGGTTATCAGAATCAGTAAAATAAACAGTAACAATATTTGGTTGATTTAACAAACCATAACAGTCTCCTACAAAATAACATGTTCTTAGTCAAAAGAAATCAATTTTCTTTTAGGTTTTAAAATTATAATCTTTATACTTATTTATTTATCTCTCTACAATCTTTAAATAATTTAATTTCATTTTTGCTAAAAGTATATTTAATATGTGCATCTTCTATATGTGCATACTTTTTTCATTAGGACTATATATAGTTTATCTCATTCTTCTTACATACTATCAGCCTATTACCCTTTTAATACAGATAAAAAATTAAAAATTACTTCATTCTCATTCTTTAATGATCTTGCATGCTAACCTCACTTTTATAACATTGCTAAAATAGCATTCCAAATGTTGTGTTTCCTATTCAAGGGCAGAAATACTTCATAAATGAACAGTTCTTAGTGGTAGACTTAATCTATCTCTCGATTTAAAACCCTTCCTGCTCCTTGGTTGCCTTTAGCAGAGTCCACTCTCTTACAAACATTTGGATCAGATTTCCAGCTTGAAGATACCTTCCTGTTTCCTTCCCTCCCATCAGCTTCAGAGATTCTGTAAACAGTCATGTGCACTGATTGTCCCAGTATGTAACCTGTAAAAAGAAATAATTCTGACTACCTACAGATCCAGTAATTTGTAAAATCCAGTGATACACTCACTAGGCATATCAGTAGGTGGGGGAACTACTAACAGATAGTTGGATCACATTTGAAAGGCAGAAAATTAGCAGAGTTTTTTGGCTGTTTCATAGAATACCTTGTGGTATTTGTTCTGACTCTTTGTGCTCTGAGTTCAGATCATCCTTTTGAGGGTAAATAAAAAAGTACCAGTCAAGGGTGGTAGATTAGTGGAACTTAGACATTGAGTATGACTTGTAGTATATATATCTATATATATAAAATTGAATTTCTGTCCGTTTGTTTGTTTGTTTGTCAGTGATGACACCAAATCTGTAGGAGTAGTCTCATCCTGGTTCAGATTTGAAACTGAATTTTCAATTCTCTTTGGGCTTCATCATCATCATCATCGTTTAACGTCCGCTTTCCATGCTAGCATGGGTTGGACGATTTGACTGAGGACTGGTGAAACCGGATGGCATCACCAGGCTCCAATCTAAATTTGGCAGAGTTTCTACAGCTGGATGCTCTTCCTAACGCCAACCACTCAGAGAGTGTAGTAGGTGCTTTTACGTGTCACCTGCACGAAGGCCAGTCAGGCGATACTGGCAATGGCCACGCTCGAAATGGTGTCTTTTATGTGCCACCCACACAAGCCAGTCCAGGGGCACTGGCAACGATCTCGCTCGAAAATCCTACGAAGGCCAGTCAGGCGGTACTGGCAACGGCCACGCTCAAAATGGTGCATCTTATGTGCCACCCGCACAAGAGCCAGTCCAGGGGCACTGGCAACGATCTTACTTGGCTTGCCGGGTCTTCTCACGCACAGCACATTTCCAAAGGTCTCGGTCAGTAGTCATCGCCTCGGTGAGGCCCAATGTACGAAGGTCTTGCTTCACCACCTCAGCCCAGGTCTTCCTGGGCCTACCTCTTCCATGGGTTCCCTCAACTGTTAGGGTGTGGCACTTTTTCAGGCAGCTATCCTCATCCATTCTCACCAGGCTTATGGCCTATTCAAACATCAAAAGGAACCGTGACAAATGGGTGTTCCATTTGACCTGTGGCCTTTTCAGTGCCATCATACAGTCACCTGGATTCATTAAAGCTATTGTTCTATATGATATAGCTATTTTTCTAGTTTGTCAGGTCAGATATGAATATACATACTTCTTTGAGATAGGCAGAGAGAATCCGACTGAAGTGAGATGCATGACACACACACAAAGAACTTGAGAGTGAAACGTAAATCATCAACACACCCACAAAAAAGACAATTCACATCAACAACATACATTCTGACTTAGTTAAACTTCTCTATCACACAGCGCCTTGCCTTGCATTCCTGTAATATAGCATTGGAAATTCAGCGCTTACAGTGACAGGATACAGCATTTGTAATTTCATTTGACTATTACATACTGATATTCCTTAGCAAAAAAATGTCTCCTAATAAAAGAATGTCAAACCATGAACATCAAAGAAACGCATGATGTGCAGCACAAAATGAAGACAAGAGACACAAACTGCTTACAGATGATTTGATTGACAAAGAAAGAAAGCTTGACGTACATCTGAAATCAGACATCAAAGAAATGCATGACTTGCAGATAGCCAACAAAGAATGGCAGCTCAAAGTGCAGCAGAAAATGACAAAGTCTTGTAACTCTACAAAGAGCATAAAGTATGTATGCAAATACATAAATAAAGGCAGTGATGCTACTTCTTTCACCATTCAAGAAAACACTAATGATGAAGTTTAACAATACCAAATAGGGAGATGTATAAGCAGTAATGAGGCCTTCTGGCGCATATTTGGATTTGCAATCCACAAAAGCACCTAACCGTTTAACAACTTTCTGTGCATTTAGAAAATGGTCAAAGGGTTTACTTCACTGCCGAAACAGCGGCAAATTGAGTTTCAAATCCAAAGGATACCACTTTAACAGCCTTTTTCAATCTTTGTTGGGGGAACAATTTTGCAAAAACATTGCCATATCATGAGGTTCCTTCTTATTACACATGGAGTAATAATAAATGGAATAGATGCAAAATAGGTACAAAGGTTCAAGGTCATTCTGGGATTAAGTTGGGTACAACAATTAGTAGAATATATACTGTACATGCTAAGGAAAATGAATGCTTTCTTCATGTAAAAAGTGGGCCAACTTCATGAGAAAGTTTTGAGAGAAGTTGATAGTGAGATTTGCAGAAGATGTTGAGAAGCATATTTGAAGTTAGATTTGCTTGCAAACGATCAGCAATGGGAAGCAACACTGGTAGAAGCTTCAATATCAAAAACACCAAAGAGTTTAAGAGGTCATTTTGCTATTATTCTCAAAAATTGCGAAGTAAGTAATCCTGTTGAACTGTGGAATAAGTTCAGAAATGATCTTGCTGAAGATTTCAAGCACCAAGTTCAATTGAGTAATCTTGAGCAAGATATTGGTTTCACTGATGTTATATACAATGCAGCTTTGATTGAAATAGAAGATCAAATTATTTCGTTGGGAGGTGAACCTATAGAAAATTTAGGTCTCCCACTAACTAATAGAAGGGGTCTTAACAGTCTGTCCACTGAAATAATGAGGGAAATTTCCTATGATATGGAAAAACTGACCATGTATATAAATGATAATTTTCTCAACCTTCTATCTGATCAACGTTGTGCATATTCTACTGTCATAGAAAGTATTAAAAATAACATAGGAGGACTTTATTTCTTAGATGCCCCAGGAGGTACTGGGAAAACATTTGTTATTAAACTCTTCCTGGCTAAAGTTTGTCAAGAAAATAAAATAGCTTTAGCTACTGCTACTTCTGGGATTGCAGCAACATGACTATCTGGAGGTCGGACTGCCCATTCAACATTCAAGTTACCTTTAGATCTATCTAGCAAAGAAGATCCAGTTTGTAATATATCTAAAAATTCTGGAATGGGTGAACTTGGTGGTACGTAAAAAGCACCATCCGAACGTGGCTGATGCCAGCACCGCATCGACTGGCTTCTGTGCCGGTGGCACGTAAAAAGCACCAACCAATCATGGCCGCTGCCAGCCTCCTCTGGCCGCTGTCAACCTCCTCTGGCCGCTACCAGCCTCCTCTGGCTCCTGTGCCGGTGGCATGTAGAAAGCACCCACTACACCCATGGATTGGTTGGCATCCAGCTGTAGAAACACTACCAGATCAGACTGGAGCCTGGTGCAGCCTCCTGGCTTCCCAGACCCCGGTTAAACTGTTCAACCCATGCTAGCATGGAAAATGGACATTAAATGACGACGATGATGATGATGATGATGATAATGCTACCTAATTGTCTAGGATGAATGTATCATGGCCCACAAAAAAAGCTTTTGAAGCTGTGGACAGAATATTACAAGACATTAGAAATCATAATTCCATAATGGGAAATGTCACAGTATTATTGTCAGGAGACTTTCAACAAACACTACCAGTTGTTCCAATAGGAACAAAAGTAGATGAGCTCAGTGCTTCAATAAAGTCTTCTGTATTATGGCACCACATGAAAACACTTCAACTTTTGACAAATATGAAATTGAGGCTTTCAAGAGATCAATCAGCTGAACTATTTGCAGAGCAGCTTTTGAAACTTGGTGAAGAGAGAGTTGCAATTGAGGAAGAACAGTTTCTTACACTCGGTCCAACATGTAGTTCAGCTGATTCTGTTGATGATTTAGTGGCTGAAATCTTTCCAAATCTTCTTCATAATTACAACAATACAGATTGGATCTGTGAGTGCCCTATCCTGGCTCCAAAAAATGTTGCTGTAAATAGCATTAATAATATGCTATTGAATAAACTTCCAGGAGAAGTATTTACTTATAACTCAATTGACAGTTTTGTTATTGATCAGGATAGTGTTAACTACCCCATCAAATTTTTGAAATCACTAGAACCACCAGGTACAGTTCCTCATTGTCTTCAGCTGAAGAAAGGGACTCCTATTATGCTATTGCATAATTTGTCTCAACCAAAATTACGCAGTGGTCCAAGACTGATTGTGCACAAATTTATGAGGAACTGCATTGAGGCAAATATTCTCACTGGTTGTGGCAAAGGTAAGACTGTCTTCATTCCTCACATACCAGTTATACCATCTAATGTCCCATTCCACTTTAAGTGGTTACAGTTTCCTATCCGAGTTGCTTTTGCCATGAATATTAATAAAAGTCAGGGCCAAACACTAAAAGTTGTTGGATTGCAACTTGAAGAACCATGCTTTTCACATGGCCAACTTTATGTAGGAGCATCATGTGTGGGAGCAAAAAGCAAGTCTTTTTGCTTATGCACCCTGAAATAAAAGAGAAAACATTGTTTATAAAGAAATATTCACTCTTAATGCAACATGAATACTTCAATAACTTAATTTGCCATTACTATCATTACATTCAAGAATGAGTAAATCACCTTTTTAAGTGAAGTGTATTATATAATTGCCATTAATGTATTGATAAATAAAATAACACACAACTCACTTAGAGTCATATAATAAACAAACAAAAGTTTGTGTATGAGACTGATCTTTTTTCTACTTCAATTATTACATGTTTTTCTCTTATAAAATACACACATAGAGGAGGAGTAAATTATATATATAATAATACTTTGAATGTGGCTCCTGAGAAAGAATAAAATTAATTACCCCTCAACGACTGGTATTACTGCTATTTCTATATATATATACATATCTGCATTCTTTGTTCACATCTAACCCTATCCTTGGAAAATGGTGATACTTCTGTCAGGAGTTGTCATTGGCAGATTGTATAAGCAATTTGAAAAATTAATGGAAACAGTTTCTTTAGTTTGGTTGGATGATTGACTGCTATCATCACCACCATACTATTATGCATTAAAAAAAAACACTGTCTGGATAATTGCAAAAATTCACATCCCAACAAATTACAACCATTAGTCTAAAATATTTATTATTTTCCCTTTCAGTCTTTTTCTTAATGCAATAGCTTTTGCTCCTCTAAATTAGAATTCAGTATGCCAATATTTCCAAACCCATTGCTTCTTGTCTTGTCATCTCTACTGTATCTCACCAATCAAATACCACATAGAACATTGCCTAGAACTTTCTATTTGGAACTTGGACTAAATAATGATAAAGTTTTAAAAACAACAATCAAAATGCTTTTGCATTACAAAATAAAAAAAACTTTATAAAATCATTTGTCTGTTACATAATTTCAAATGTTTTGAACACATATTGTATTTATTTCAGACTTGTCAAACATGTATGTATTACTGAAACCTATCCACAATGGCTTGAATTATTTGATTGATCAAGTGGAAAGCTATATCAGAGAGACAGGATTAAATGCTGTGCAGGATCTTAAAGGAGATAATGTAAGTAACACTTTATTGTAAACTATTCTTTGACACATCAAATTTGAAAACAAAAGCCTTTGCTAGTGGAGTTGTTGGGATGGTTTAAGACACCTCATTCTCAGTGACTAAGTTCACCTAACTGTGAATAAGCTATGTGGAGTACAATAAAATGTCAATTATGTGATCTTTCTTAATCAGAAGTATCAAATTTTTTTCTTAGGACTGTCTCTGGGTGCACGAATGGCTGTGTGGTTTTAGAAATTCACTGCACATCATGTACTTCCAAGTTATCTCTCACTGTGAGGACTTAGGGCAAGCGTCTTAGTGTCTTATTATTATAATCTGGGCACCACATTATTTTATGTCACATTTTTCAGTTAAAGGTTTCCAACAGGCCAGTTACTGGTTTGCTTCATCCACACTGGCATGAGTTATCAACTTGGATGCAACAAATACCTCAAGATATTATAGCTTGAAAATCCTGTTTATCTTTTGTTTTTCTTCTGATATATATTGGTAAAAGACAGAGTATGCCAAATATTTTTTTAATAAACAAATAATTTAACCAAACAAAACAGATGGCAAAATATGTTATCTTAAGCCTATGTAAAGGGAGCTTATATAAAATAAATTTAGACACTAGATTGTAAATTTTCAAAGTATTTTATGAAAATGGTGAATGGGCACTAACAGCATTGTCAGATCAGATGATACAATTATGGTGATTAACTAACCCATTTAGAGAAAAATAGGATTCATTTGACTCCAAAATATCATAAAGCAAGTTTTAATTGTTCTGAATCTATTTTCTTTATCTTCATGTGTAATTTGATTGCAACCCCCCCCCCCCCCCCCCAAAAAAAAAACAACAACAAATAAGCCAAAATTCATATGATCATAATTCCTGTGAATGGAATAATCTGTGTACACATCTATCAGGAATGTCACAAGGTTTACTTACAGAGCTAGAATTAGTAGGGCTGTTTACATTTTAACTTAGCATTTCTTTCAATGTTTTCATAACATTTTCTTTCCTCTCTTCTTCAACTAATGGTCAACCAAAAAACATTTCTTCAAACCCCTTTGTAAGATTTGTAAAAGCTTTTGTTGTAAATGAATCATTACATAGAGTATGTTAAGTTTTGCTGGCTCACAATGTTAACATTACATCTTCAGCCTTTTAATAACATAATTTGACTGCTTTATATTCATTCTAAAAGGATCAAATATAAATTTAAATGAATATAAAATCCCATTATATATAAGACTAGCAGTGTAGCCCGGCACTGCTCGGGATTAAGCTAGGATTATTAAGTGATCAAGTGCTTTATTTCAAACCAAAATAAGTAACATGGACATCAGATTTGAGCGAAATCTGTTGAAATTGGTTTGGCTAAAAATGGTTTGCTGGCAATTTAATTGGGAAATCCAATAAGGAATCAGTTTATTGATTATTTCCACTCATTGACTGTTTTTTTTTAAAGTTGCATTAGAGATCTGCATAGGAAAAGGTTGATCTGAAGGTTTGCATTGGGGATGTGAATTGGAGTAACTTAGGAAAACTTACCAACAGCCTTAACCAAAAAATAAGGGGCCTGTCCCTTCTAGGTTAACTCTAACCCTAACCCTAAACCCTAACCCTAACCCTGACCCTAAAACCGTAACCCTAACACCAACCCTAATCGTAATCCTAACACTAACCTTAACCCTAACCCTAATCCTAACTGTAAAACTCTAACCCTAACCCTAAAACCCTAACCGTAACACCCTAGTGGAAATCGTGCGGTTGTTAATCTGAAACATTACAAAACACTTTTTGTGGTCCGAAAAACGGGTCGGTGGGGTGACTGACAAATTATTACATACGTTTTTGTTTCATAGTTGTGAAATATAAACAAGTCTTTCGCTCCCAAAGTAGTATATGTGCGTGTGTGTGAGAGTGAGAGGGGGGAGAAAGATGAACGATTTAAAACAAATAAATGATTTAAAATAAATATATTTGAATTGTTGTGTGAGAAAGTATATATAATCTCATTATAGAATATAGTGTCTTTCAAAAATATCGTATATTTTAAACTATATCTCATGTTTAAGAAAAAAAATGCATTTTACATTTTACACTTACTCTGTCTTAACTACATTTTCATTCCTAATACGCTTTCTGCCTCCCTTTCCACTTTTTCGTTCTTTTGTTGTTTTTTTTTTGTTAGACGCTAGCAAAGTAAACTCTGTCTTGCTTAGAAAAATTTGCTTTGATTTCTGTCTACCTTACCCACTTTTTTAATTTTAATTTTTTTTGGACGCTAGCAAACACTGTATCTCCCCCCTGTCACAAACACACTCTTTCTTTCTTTCTGTCTCTCTGTCTGTCTGTCTCTCTGTCTGTCTGTCTCTCTGTCTGTCTGTCTCTCTGTCTCTCTCTCTCTCTCTTCACACGTGTACGCACAGATTTGACTTCGCCATGTCAACAAACTTCAAAATTGGTAAAAGTCTATCGATTTTTACAGCTATACGCGGGTGCCTCTGAGAGAAATATTTGGCGAAAATGCACATAGTGTCATGACACATCACCTAAAATTGGAGCAACATGCGTGCTAATTTGTGGATGTGCATAAACTACATTCACGTACACATACACACAAACATCATCTCTTTTATATATATACAGATGATAGGAGATATTTTCATCAACGTTATTCTGATTATTTAAAATCGTTGCTAATTAAAAAGATAGTGGCTTAAAACATACCCTATCTATGTGTATGTAATACTAGCAGAAATACCTCGCATTACTCAGGTTAAAGAAAATAATGAAATTTAAAAATGTCTTTTAGATCTCTAACATGAAACATAGACTATGCAGGTCTCACCTCCTAGTAACTGAGATACCAACTTTATAAGTTAATAACCCGGTGTTTCCCAGGTTATTGTAAATAATGAAATTTAAGTATACCTTTTAAATCTCTAAGTAAAATGAAACATGGATTATGCAGTTCTCAACAGTTATTAACTGAGGTACTAACTGTATGTGTCAATAACATGTTTTATCCGATGTTCACACTGTTAAAATTGCTAAAAAAGCACGTAGTTCTTTGTCTTTGCAATCACCTTCAATTGTCAGTACTTATTTGAAACATGTTGAACCTGAAAATGCATAAATTTGGGAAGAACTGCCTTCCTGGTGCTCCTCTCCTATTAATAAATACATTTAACAAAAATTCTACCAGATGCTGTGAGTATAAACAAATGTATTGAAACAAATCCGGAAATCAATCACAGTTTAATTATGTAGAGCTTCTAAATATACAATGATTTGAGTGTGTCCTTTAATTGGTGAATAAATGAAAAGGTTTTGGGGACTTGTGAACATCCTACATATCATTGCCCATGAGAGAAGCAAGGAGAAGTCCAACAACCTTGAGAGACTGTCCTTGAGATTTCTTTATTGACATAACAAAACTGGGATCTGGAATTGTTTAAATTTAAAGGGGAGGTCATATGGGATTAACAGGATTTGTGGAATGAAGACATCCTCACCCGTATAGTTCCCAGTCATAATTGTTACCTCTAGGACATGGGGTCGCATTGTTTTCACCACCAGTCTGGTGCCATTGCACAGACAAGGTGGATCCAGATTCCTGAGCAGCATGATTGGGGCCCTTTTTTTAAGTGTTAAGTGGTGAGGTGGCATACACACACACACACACACACACACAATAATATATACCATGTATGTGAAACGGACCTGTTGACATTTGAAAAAAAAGGTGTGTATCTCCGTATTGAATGTATTTTCACACACACACATTAATATATATCTTAACAGACCTGTTGACATATGAGAAAGATGCGTCTGTCTCTATGGAGAATGTATTTACACACACATAAATATATATCTTATATATGAAGCAGACCTGTTAACATGGGAAAATTTTTACAGAAATGAACCTGTATGTACAGATACAAAAATAGAAAGCTGGAGAAGAATATAAAAAAATGACAGTACCTTTAGAAATTCTTTTTTATCAGAAACTGTCACAACTGTAATGATGTATACATACGTCTGTATGTAAATAGCTGGTTACTTAGTTACGTCAGAACACCAGACACAGGAAGTTGACATTGACAAAATGGTTTGAAGAAGTGAATTTTTATTATATATATAAAGCAATATTATTTGTTTTTAATTAAAAAAATAAATCAAGACCATATTATTATTTCTCAGGTCAAATTATTCATGTACCCCAAGTACGGCACAGATTGATCCAGAGGTTTGGCCATACATAAAGGATACACACACACACAGACAATGTATTTTATATAGTAAGATTTACACATTACACATAACCTATGTATATGTACATATGGACAGACCATTCAGTCCATGCCAATATGGGCAAGTGGACATAAAATGATGATGATGTGGTAGATGGAAACTATGCAGAAGCCCACCTTTGTGTGTCATTGCATGACACATAAAGACGGGCAATAGCAATGTCATGTCTACATCTGTAAACAGTATATCCTGTAGTACAGGGATTTCAATATGTGAAGAGCAGTGGTATAAAAGTATTTTACATGAAAAAAAGGTAACTGTTGGTGATAAGATAGGCATCTGGCATACCTCAGTAAGTCTCATCTAACCCATGCAACATGGTAAAACACATAAAAAACCCCAATGATATATACATATATATATTCACATACATGCAACAAACTTCTTTCTGTACATTTTCTATCTACCAAATTCCACTTACAAAGCATTGGTCAACTTGAGACTATAGCAGAAGATACTTGTCCAATGTACTATACAGAGAAATGAAACTTGGACCTATATGGTTCCAAAGCAAAGTAGACATCTAAACTATACAGCCATGCCTGAGTCTATGCTTTTCAGTCATAAGATTCTTTTCCTTTGAATGATCTTGTGTGAAGTCCTGCAGACTGTACCTGTTCTTTAGTGGTAGAAGAAGTCTTTCCCACTGGCTTAATACCACCATCTGACTCTTAGGTTCCTTTTTATAGAGTCCAATCTATTACAAGCATTTGAATCACATCGGAGTCCAATCTATTGCAAGCATTTGAATCACATCTTAGGATAAATAACTTAGTAGTTTAATGTACTTCTTGCTATTGCAGGAACCTATGTGTAATATCTTTCCTTTCCTTCCACTCATCTTGGAGGATTTGCAAATATTCTGTGTACTGTTCTTTCCCCTCTGATTTATTGATTAAAAAAAAAACAAAAAACAAACTCTGGTGTAGGTTTTCAGGTGTATGGATTTTTATAGTTTTCCATTGTTTTTCTCAAGTAGACACGAAGCTTAAGATTTTTATGCACTGAAATGGGGTTTATAACATTTGTATCTCTCTCCATTGCATTCTCTTGTAATTAAAATAGTTACTATTGGGTTGTAGACACAGCTCATTTGAAGTTTATTTTCTATCTGTAAATAATTGCTGGAAATTATATGTATACACGTTTAAACATTCTTGACAGTGACTGAAATATATGTCAAAGCTCTTTGGCTGGTATAAACCACCATAGCACACTTGTTACCTATCTTGACAATCAAGCACAATTGTTATTAATTGTGATCTCTGTCATAGAGGCAGCCTTATTCCTGCTGCTCCTGTTAATAATATAACTAAAAGAAAATACTCAGGGGAGCCTTCTGTGTACTAAATATATATATATATATATATATATATATATGACAAGTTTGAAATCTAATTCTAGCCTCAACATGACAAGTATTTCTCTATGGTTTATCTTTCTATGGGCATAAAATAGGGGGTTGATCTGATTATACCCTACATAACATTACCTTTCAAATTACCTAAATTTTGGGGCAATAAAAGAGATAGAAATTGGGTGGATTTGTCTTTAATGCCAACCAGTCAAAACAACAGACCCATTTTAGTTTTATTAGACTTGCTCATTAAGCATTTACTTTACAGTTGCCCCAGACTAACTCTGTAAGCCTTCCCCTACCCATATAATAGCAAGAATTTTTTGCTTGGCTGATTTATAGTATTATCAGGGCTCCCTTTGTAATTAAAGAATTTACCCTCTATCATGGTTTCTCAACCATAGTGAAGATGGCACGTCTAGAAAGCATAGTTGTATAAGACCTTTTCCTCTTGTTAGCTAACTTCATCTCAACATAACCTTCATTCACTGCAGATTTGATTTCCAACTTAACATAATGGAGAAATGAGGTTTCTTAACTGTAATGAAGTCAACCCATCTTGGTAATTGGGCTCTGTAAACACACTCAATAGTATCTGAAAAAGGTTTTGCTTTTATTATGTAGAGGAGGTGTGGGCATTGTTAATAGCAGCAAAGATCCTTCATTAAGGAGAACAACAATTCTGGATACAAATTGATATATGTTAGAGAGAACTTTATCTCTGTTGCAAACAACTTGTGCTAGTTCCTCAGTAAAAAGCACACAGTCATTGTTATAAGATGATTGGTGAAAAGAAGGATATATAGTTGTAAAAACGATGCCAAAATCACAAAAATACAATTCATAATAAAAGATTGGTGGGTTTTTTCTCTGTACTGTATGTGCAAAGAATCATATTAAATGGTGAGACAATTAACAAGATCCTTTGCACATGAACCCATGCTAGTATGAAAAAAGAAAAAGGATGTTAAATGAGGTTGATGTATAATGATAATGATGATGTCAATGATGGCAGTGGTGGTGACAATAATTGTTAGACTGACAATATTAATAACTTAACATTTTCAGTAATAAATTCTACACAAAAATACATTTCTTACCTTGTTTTGAAAAATGCTATGGAATTTCCCCATTTCTTCCAAAATCATATAGATATCACAGTTGAAATGTTGTGACTTTGACTTAGGTCTAATTTAGCTTCAGGATAGTTAAAAACTGCATATTCTTTCACTCAGACTTCAATTTTGCCAGAATAAATCACCTTATGTTATAGATGGAAGTGATAAATAGAATGCAAGGAAAATTACATAACACACCTTTTGAAATAAATATATTTTATATAAAATTATATTTCTAGCCTTGCTGTAAAGCAATTTAAAGGTTAACCCCTATAGAGTGTAAATGAGTCTAACAACCAAAGTATATTGATTTCAGCATAGTTGGTTGCTATCCGGTCTCAGTGTAATGAGAGCCACACATGCTCTTTTTATTTGGAATATTAATACAGGTGCAAAAATAATTGTGGTTTTCACCCATCAACTTTAAAGCAGTATATTTCAGATAAAAAAAACGTTTTATTAATAGAATATACACATTTTTGTCAATAAGCAACAAATCTTTTGATTCTGGTATCATAGAATTCTGGAGTCGTGGAACTGATGAATCCTAACTGCTTTGCTGCTGCTTAGTTGTTGAAGGAAGTTATTGAAGTATTTGAAAAAATGATAGTCAGTTGAAGAAAGGACTGAAAAGTAAGCTGAGTGAAGTAGAGTTTCATAGTGCAGTTCATTCGATTATTTTCAAGGTCCTTTGCCAGGTATGTAGTTGGGCATTATCATGGAAAAGAATTGGTCTTCTTCGATTAACCAATGCTGGATGCAAACATTACAGTTTTTGATGCAATTTGTTGATTTCTTGGTAATACTTCTGTTGTATTCCATACAACACCTCTTGTTTCATTGATCATTCACTTTTAGCACATATTTCATGTTTATTTTTGTTGTGTGTTTCATATACATTTGCCTGCATATATGTAATACCGAACTCTGTTAAACACCCTCAGTTGAATAAATAAAAGTTTTAATTTGTTGCAATTCTGTTCCTCTTTGTCTGGCGTGGGGGCATAGATTTCTGGACAGAATTACTAGTTTCTATAAGAACTCGATTCAGAAAAACCTGACCACAACAATGCTATACCAGCTGACCACATAAGTGTTACTATAGAATTTCTTGTTCTTGTTACAACAATATTATTGTCAGAAGTGGGGTTGCCTCCCACAGTAGGATCTGAATTTCTATATTTGAAAATTATTCATAGTTAATTTCATCCTTATTATTATTTGTTTGTGTGTTTTTTCTATCAACTTCTCACCATTATTCATATAATTATCATAATTTTTATCATAAATAGTTACAATTTTGTCAAATTTACAATAATTCTATTCAAATCAAAGCAAAAGTTTGCCTCGTTGCAATTTATTAAAATGCCATGATCCACAAACTTTTTCAATATTCTATCAAATGAAAGAACAATTACAAATTAATAACACACAAATAGAGTATATGCAGAAACAACAACAACAAAGACTGGCAAATATGTTTTCTTTATTTCTGAAAACCATTGCTGACTAGCTAAAAAAAAATTTGCCACTAGTGCTCTTTAAAAAAAAAAAAAAAAAACTGTAAGCATGATACCTGGGAAAATTATCTTGACCATCTTAATGTGCATACAATGTTGTAGATGATGATAAATACAAATCATATTCATGATTGTGAATTGGATATCAAACAGATGACTTAATAACCCAGATATTTAGTCTTGAAGAAAGAGGTAAAGTTTTGTATAAAGTAATTACGGAAAAGTTGACAGAACATTTTTAAAAAGTACCAAAAGGTCTTGAATATTCTGATTGCTTTTGATATATTTTACTAATGTGTAATGAATATAGGTCATTTATATCAAGATTGCATTTGTAAAATGAGACTATTGATACATGATTGTGAATTTAAAGATAAATTTTTTGAATATTGTTGCCTGGCTGATACGTGATGGAACTGTTACACAAACAAATTCACTGATCTCGTCTATATAACAAGAATCCATAACTCAATGATATATTAAAAGTCACCAAATATATAATTCAAGCATTAGCAACCAAGACATTAACTGTATTTTTACAATGTCATGAATTATATAAAAGAATTCAAAGCTACTCATCATAATTGAAACAAAAATAATAAAAATAAAATCAATCTACTGATGGAAAAGCTGTTTAGAATATTTGTCAGAAAAGGAAAGCTTGTCCATATAATCATAAAATATAGTGAATGTATGCATGGTATCAAATTGAAACTATAATAATTTCAAATCTGATAAAAATATTGAACAAATTATAAAAATGACAGTTGCGGAAAAAAATTGAAGGTAATTCTGTATCGTAAAATTTATACCAAGAAGAAATTGATAATCAATGATGAATTTATTAAAATCAAATTAGAGCCTCATGCTTGCTGGAACCTTAATTAATGTAAATGCATACAAACTGCTCTGATCTCCAACATTAGAACCTGTTTAATAAAAATGCTTATTTAGGCTTAAAATTGGAAATAAGCACTCACAAATTTAGAGGCCATTGTAATTGTTTCTGAGATAAGTTTAGATTTATTTGAAATGAATTGGTTAAAAACATTTAATGTCACTATTATTTATGCTTACTATTGCTTGGATTGTTAATAATGTTGAAAATCAGCTGATTTGAATGGTAGAATGCCAGTCAGGTTTACAAATGTAGATTTGTGTCCCATGAGCAGCCTTCAACTTTTTCTATCCAAAAAGTGGTTTTAACTCAATATTTAAATATTATTGAGAGCTTTATCTGCTTCGAGATTCACCATTTCAAAATGAATTAGAAATAAAATCAGCAATTTATGTGCTAAGTATCTAGAAGTAATTTCACCTGGATTTCACACAAACATGCAAGCCAGAATTCAACTATATCCATATATGATACCAATTTATTGGAATGCCAGACTATAACTGTTTTCAAAAGCTAAATGGTAAAAGAAGAATTGGTAAGTGAAATACTACTGTATGTACATAGGAACCAATTACAGGGACTGCATTGTGCCAGTTGTTATTTGGAAAGCAAATGGCAAAGTTTTAAAGTTACCTTAAGCACTCATATTGGAGATAATTGCTACTTAATACTCAGATACGATGAGTTATTCCATTCAACATAGATTTTAAAAGTGTATTTTTACTAATTAATTTAACAAAAGAATCACAAAGATTATTTATAGTCTTTAAAAATACAAATGAATGACATAATTTCTTTTATGCCTACCTCATTGAAAAGATTATCAAAGAAGACTATCAAAGCTATTAAAAACAAAACCAACTCTGAAAAATATGAATGAGGTGATAGCTTTTGTTTTGAAAGTCAGATATTGCATAATACGAGTTAGTGTTGGAGCAGTAGAGTTGAATGATCATTGGCCCAAACATTAGAAATATTGGGTGCACATCAATGGCAATACTCACAAATAGATAAAGAGACTTACATCATCCATCATCATTGTCCTCATCATCATTTAATATCCAGCTTCTATGTTGGCATGGGTTGGATAGTTTGAGAGTGATTGATGATTTGGAGAACTGCATCATGCATCAAGGTCTGCTTTGGCATTGTTTCTATGACTTGATGACCTTTTTAATGCCAACCAGAATTCTGAGTGTACCAAGCGGTTTATTTCATGGTACCAGTACCAATGATAACCACCTTGTAACTTACAAGGCTATGCTAGAGGGGGAACAGAAGAGAGAGAGAGCATGGACAATGATCCTAGGTGGAGGGATGAGAGAATGGTAAGGTGGGGGTTGAAAGAAGGTAGAGAACAGGGGAAAGGGAGGGAATTAATGACAGTTGTGAAAAAGAGGGATAGAGTTAAAAAGATAAGGTGGGGTCCAGGGCTGTCCAACATGGTAAAAGGCAGGAATCCATGAGGGAAAGGGGAGCAGTTGATTAGGATAGAGGGGAATTCTAAGTGAGTCATTGAAGGAAAAAGAAGTGTTGGAGTTGTGTGGGTATGTCAGAGAGGGAATCGATGGAAAAGATGTGGTGTTGAGGAGGCAGAGAACCTGTAAGTGAGAGGGCTGTGAGAGCAAAAGAGGCAGAGAGAAAAGGATGTAAAGTATTATATTGCAGAGAACCATGAGAAGTATGAAGAAGTGCAATATGTGAATACTGCAAGGACATTGTAAATAGAAAGAAAGGAGAGAGAGTGGAGGGGAAAAGAAACTTGGTGAGTGTAGTAAGAGTAAGGGAAAGAAAGGCTAGAAGATATTCTAGAGGTTTAAGGGTGGGTAGTGAAATAAAGGTAAAGAAAGGTGTTGGGTGGTATTATAGGTAACTTGAGAGAGTGTGCTATGGATGATGAGGAGATGGTAGTCCTGGAGAAGAGATATAAAGTGATAGACAGTAAGGTGGGCTTAGTGAGAGCGGTATATATCTATTGAGTTGGACTATAAGTTCATACTGTTTTTTAAGTACAATTCAAAAACAATATTTAGATATTTATATGTATCTTTATTCAGACATATATCCCATTTTGTTCCACTACCTTTCACCATCTTTGAGGCAGCTTCACAATTCCATCCTCCCAGTACTTGGCATCTTTCTGGATCATGAACTGATCTACGTGATCTTTACAATCTTTCAAAGAATTGAAGTTCTTCCTGTTAAAAGACATTTGTAGGGATTGATATAAATGGTAATCCAAATGTGAAAGGTCAGGTGAGTAGGGTGGGTGCGGTAGGATGTCCCAACCAAGCTGTACCAATTTTTGCTAGGTCTGCTAAGAAACATGAAGTCTTCAATTCTGGACGTTTTTCATCGATTACCTTCTTTAACCCTTTAGAATTTAAACCAGCCCAAATATTCTACCAGCTTTATGTTCAAACTGGCCAGATCTGGCTTCTCATACCTACTCTGCAATGTCATTCTAAAAATAAACAACCACATCATAAAAATCTTGAAGCTATAAGATAATGCATGATGAATTCAAAACAATGTCAATAAATATGCATTACATCTGACAGTAAATCTTAATGTTAAAGAGTTAATTAATCTAATTGGAAACAATAATTGTCTAAATCCAATGTCTGATTTTGTGGAAGAAGCTCATGATAAACAATGCCTTTCTAATCCCACCAGATACAGAACATTACCTTCTTCAGACACTGACTGGTTTTTTGGAGTGATTAAAGGTGGCTGATTTCACTTTCTCTGGGGCCTTTTTGTGCTCCACATTGTTGTTAACACTCCATTTTTCATCACTTGTGATTGTTCTTTTCAAAAATGGGTAATTTTTGTTGTGTTTGAGCAGAGAATTGCAAATAGAAATGCAGTCCATGAAATCTTTTTCTGTTAATTTGTAATGCACCTAAACATCATAGCAATTCATATATCTAAGTGTTTTTAAAAGTCATATGATGTATGTGGAGTATTTCTATGATGTTGTATGTTGTGTGACATAGATTGTTTTTGATTGGTCGTTATCAATAACTGTAGGCCTGCCATTTTTACCTCAGATGAAAATTTTCCCTCCTCAACCTAGTGAACCTCTTACAAACACTTCTCTCGGTTATTTGTACCATCTCCATTAGCTGTATTTTTTTTTTTTTTCTTGCTGTTTGCACAGCATTTTTTTTCCTTTCCAGAAATAAAAGTTCATCAAATGATGAAAATTTATCTCATAAAAACAGTAGAAATAGACTATCTGCATAATAATCATATAGAAAGCCATGTTGAAATGTATGTCATATGCTCCTGTTAAGTGAGAAATGAAATCATAACCCTACCAATTGAAAAATGGTGTGGACTTTTGTTCCAACCCAATACAAACATATAATACCCATGCGTATATGTGTTACAGCTTCTTGGTCACTACCCTTGTTTTAGAGTGCATATTAGGGTGAACTGGTCTTCTGTAGCAACATATATTGCCAGCCAGTATAATCATTTGTCACTTCCATAAGGTAAAACATCTTCAGGTTAGTCTTTGCCACTTCATCTTAAGTCTTCCTTGGTCTCTATCTTCTGCACATTTCACTAACTTAGATTGCTCAGCACTTATATGCAGCATGTATACACACCACATGCCAGTACCAGTGCACCTTGCTCTTTTGTGCACCACTCCCAATTCCTCTTATATCCAATTCTTCTCTTCAGTGAGTCTGCATGAACACTGAAGGGTTCTTGCAGACTAACATTGTTCATCCATCAGAGAATGTTACTTTGTTTCTTTCTAATCTTTGAAATCTTCTGTATTCAAAATCTATGTCTCACTACCATATAGCATTGCAGTTCTAACACAATTCCTTTACTCTGAAAGAAAAAACTTTTCTTACCAGCAGTCTTTGAAAGCTTCTGCATCTGACAAAGCTTACTTATGCTGTTAATCTGCTTAGTCTCCTACCTCTTGTGTACCCATAGCTTTCGTTGGGTATAGTATATGGCGTTTATATGCCTCCTTTTCTTATTTCTTTATTGCCCACAAGGGGCTAAACATAGAGGGGACAAACAAGGACAGACAAAGAGATTAAGTCGATTACATCGACCCCAGTGCATAACTGGTACTTAATTTTATCGACCCTGGCGGAATTTGAACTCAGAATGTAACGGCAGACGAAATACCGATAAGCATTTTGCCCGGCATGCTAACGTTTCTGCCAGCTTGCTGCCTTTGGCATTTATATTCCTCCTTTTCTACTTATTAGTAGGTATCACTATGGATTTTTGAAAATATTTAAATATAATTTTCACTGTACTTTTTTTTTTGAAGAGCACCCCAAAAGAAATATTTTGATATTTCATTTGTGAAATTAGGATGAATATTTTAGGAAATATGACAATTCGAATGACCAGCAAATTAGTAGAAATCTTCACTAATTAGCCTAAATGAATAATTAAGCCATATTTGTAATGTCATATCTTTGAAACTGAAGTGATAATCATTTTCAAATTGCACAAATTTGTAGTGTTCATGGGATAGCAGTTGCTTATTTTTTTCAGGTTCTTAGAGAGGAAACTTTTTTGCAGGGGCTATTTAAAAAAATATTTATGTAAAGACTACTGTAACAAACAGTCATTTTTGTGGTGTTTTCAAACCTAGCCAAATCCAAAAGCCCAAGCCACAGTGACTTGAGTTTTGGCACTAAATAAATCTTAAGATTTTGGGACATGATACCATTTCAATAAAATTGTAATGGACTACTGAAAATAGCTATAAATGGGCAGAGTTTCAGATCAGGATGCCCATATAAGTTAGATTTTCTCTGTTTTGATGGAGATTTTTCCAATTTATTTTTCATCACAGCCTGGGAAATGATGAGAGAAGTTTTGAAAATTTATGACTTTTTAAACCTCATCCCCAGTCTTTACTCCATTTCAGACTTATTTTGGCCAAGTTTTTTTGCACTGCACTTTTAAAAAACGATGGGAGAAGCTTTTTTGGTAAATTCTTTTTTACCAAAATATATATTTTGAAAATATTTTTGGACGGAAAGGTGTGGGATTAAAGGGAGATTTAGCTGGTGATTTCAGCACATCCCACGACCACCTGGAACCTTTCTCAGAATTGCATGTAGATCCAGATTAACAAACAAACAAAAGGTGAAAACTAATTCCTTGCTTTAGTATTAAAAACATAGATTAAAGGCATTAAAACATCTGTAACTTACATCAAACTTGTTAGTTGAAGAGAAAAAGAAAATTCAAACTCAAAATGAATCAGCACTGGCCAGGTTGTTGAACAGTACATATACAGAAAGCATACACAGCTGGATGGCTTAGGTCAGATCATTTGAGTGCTTTACCAGTAGTACTGAATATCATACATGAGAGACAAACTTTTAGTTGATATGCTGGCACCCCAAAACTTTAACCTGTTGCAGTATTAGTGGATAATATAAAGTTTATTCTGCAAATTGTATTTAAATTATTTAACTTCATCTTAAACTTGATTTTTGCAGGTTCCATGCATGTTTGTAGAATCTATGCTGGAAGTTCACAAAAAATATACAGAATTGATACAAAGTGTTTTCAATAATGATCAGAAATTTATCCAAGCACTGGATAAGGTAATTATATGATATTATTTCTACTTTCTTTTTCATTTATTTAGATATATTTGATAATTCTGTTCAGATAGAGTTTTATTTTTTGCAAAATATGTTTATACGGATGAGTAAGTATTTTTCTATGGACAAACTACCAAATCTACACTAATAACTTCAACTTTTTTATGGTTTTTATTGAAATGGGAATGAGGATAATATTTTAGAGTAATGCTATCTGCTGCAGCAATACTTTTAATTTTGCATGTTTCCATATATTAAGTTCTTTACAAATATTGCTTCTAACTGATGGCGATCCTATCTAGGCAATGCCAGATTAGCATTTTATCAAATGTAGTATATACAACTTGCTCTGTATTCATGGAAAACTATTACATAAGGAAGGAATGTCATAAGTTGGGTTTTAGATTGCTTCAACAATGATTATATGTTCATTCATGTGTATGTATTCGTGTGTGTGTGTGTGTGTGTGTGTGTGTGTGTGTGTGTATTATATATGTATGTATATATATTATATATGTATATGCCAGGATGCAAGGAGCAGACCAATCTGGAAAAGAAGGATTTGGAAACTTAAGGACCCTTCATGTGCTCAGAGATTTAGGGACATCCTAATTGATAAATTTGATGAGAGGGAGGAGGAACTACAAACTTTTAACATAGAGGGCAACTTGAAATTCCTGCAGGACAGCTTGCTGAGTACCACAGACCAAATCTGTGGGTGGTGTGAAGTCCCAACCAGACCTTGGGTAACATAGTAATGAAACAATGTGGTAGACAGGGCCATTAGAGCAATGAAACAGGACTGGAAGAGGGGGAGTAGCAGAGAACTGAATCAGATAGGCAGAAGGAATGCTAGAAGACAAGTATATCTAACCAAGGGAGAATCAGAAAAGAAATTTGCCTATGTTCAGTGACATGAGGACCAAAGAACTGAAGTGTTTCCAATTGCAAGACAGTGTGTGAGAGAAAATTATGAATGTTATGACTGATAGTGCATTTGCATGTAATGATTCTGCAAAGAAAGAGGCTTTGAGATGCCATTATGAAAGACTGCTGAATGCGGAGAATGAATGGGAAGAGGAGACTCTGACAAATGTTGACCCAGTTGGGGGACCAGCAACCCGAATCAGTAGTACCTTGGTAGATAAAACAATTAAGGATATGAAGGCAGGGAAAGCCTCCAGTCCATGAGGAATCACCGTTGTGATGCTTAAAATATCTAGCTGTGTGGGTTATGGTCTAGTCGCCCATATTGTAAATCAGGTGGTTCATGAAGGAGTCATACCCAATGACTAGTTTAGCAGCACCATAGTCAACTGCTCCAAAGGTAAAGGTGATGCATTAGATACGAATAATTACAGAGGTATCAAGTTGTTGGATCAGATAATGAAAGTCACAGAGAAGTCATAGCCCAACTAATTAGGGAGAGAGTTTAGACGAGATGCAGTTTGGATTTGTGCCAGGGAAAAGCACCACTGATGCTATATTTCTGGTAAGACAGCTGCAGGAGAAATACCTAGCCAAAGACAAACCCCTCTACTGGCCTTTGTTAACTTAGAGAAAGCCTTTGACAGGGTCCCTAATCCCTTATCTAGTGGTCAATGTGGAAACTAGGATAGACAAGTGGTTGGTGAGAGCTGTACAAGCTATGTACAGGGATGCTACCAGTAAGTTGAGGGTTGGCAATGAGTACAGCGAAGAATTCAGGGTACAAGTAGGGGTTCACCAAGGATCGGTGCTCAGTCCCCTCTTGTTCATCATTGTCCTCCAGGCAATAACAGAGGAATTCAAGACAGGTTACTCCTGAGAGCTCCTCTATGCTGATGACTTTGCTCTTATAGCTGAATCACTACCTGAATTAGAGAAGAAGTTCCAGGTATGGAAGCAAGGTCTAGAATCAAAGGACCTTAGAGTTAACCTAGCAAAACCCAAAGTCTTAGTAAGTAGGAAGGCAGACAAATCACAAATCCCTTCATGTAGATGGCCCTGCTCAATCTGTGGAAAAGGTGTAGGGAGAAACTCCATAAAATGTACCCAGTGTAAGCTTTGGACACATAAAAGGTGCAGCAACATCAGAGGAAGGTTAACAGGGAAACTAGATTTTGTTTGAGGAAGATGCACAGGTAAAATAAACGCTGAAAATCTGCAGAAAATAGACTCAATCAACTGTCAGGGGGGCAAGCTAGAGGTAGTAAATAGCTTCTGTTATCTTGGTGACCAAGTTAGTAGTGGAGGGGGATGCTCCGAGAGTATAGCTGTAAGAATAAGATTAGGCTGGGCAAAGTTCAGAGAGTTCCTGCAGCTGCTGGCAACAAAGGACCTCTCAGAGTGAAAGGCAGATCGTATGATGCCTGTGTGTGAACAGCCATGCTACATTGCAGTGAAACATGAGCTGTGACAGCTGAGGACATGCGTAAGCTTGAAAGAAATGAAACCAGTATGCTTTGCTGGATGTGCAATGTCAGTGTGCATGTTTGACAGAGTGTAAGCATTTTGAGAGAAAAGTTAGGCAATTTGGAAAGCCTCTCTCCCAATACATAAAAGGAAAAATTGGAAAAGATTTTTGGACAACTACTTCATCCTCTGGAATGACAACATAGATAAACTCCTGGAATTCAAAACACTTGTAGGAAAAGTGATTAGCACTTGCTAGGTGCTTCACAATTCCATACATAGTTCATGGAAGGAAAAGGCGAGGACAAGATCTCTCTGAATAAATAACATTAATAATTTATTTTGTCTGAATAAACATTCCATCTCTGGTTAGCGGTAGCCATGAATGCCTAAGTGAAGAAGCAGCAGGGTTGGTAGTTAGACACAAAGTAATAAGGCATTCTCACAGACTTGCAGTGTCGCTCGCCATTAAAGGTCTCATTCTTGACGGAGCTGCTCTAAGTTGCATACTGCTCGGTCAGAAGCCGTGATCAAAGAGAGTGAATGGTGGTGAATCCTAGCTGCTAATGATGATTGCACATGCGCATAAGGGGCTTCCGTCAGGGCTTCGGAAAGCTCTAATCCTTGCACATGCGTAGATGAATGTTCCAACATGGCGTCTAGAACCATGCATCACTACAAGGCTCCCCCTTGAGTGCGGAAGCCCGAAAATAGAAAGAGTGTAGTGGCGCCAGAAACAAGATGGCTACCGATCACCCACAAAATATGACAAGTCAAAAAAAAATAATTACAATATAAATGAGCATGCACAAAATTTTTTTTACAAAATGTTCAATAGCAAAACATTGAAACTGTCCAGTACACAAAAGAACACCTGTCTGTCACAGGAAACACAAAAGAGAATGTCAAATATAAATAGTCTTTGCAAGTTTCTTGGGCCAGTGAACAGTTTGGCCAGTCCTGGTGACATAGGGTCTGCTCGAGGCAGGTTGCAACGACGAAGGTGGTGTTGTAGGTGCTGGTGTTGTCAAGGGTACATGTGTAGGTGATGGTGTGGTCAAAGGTGCATGTGTAGGGGATGGTGTTGTCAAGGGTGCATGTGTAGGTGATGGTACTGTGAAAGGTGCTTATGTAGGTGATGGTGTTGTCAAAGGTGCATGTGTAGGTGATGTCAAGGGTGCATGTGTAGGTGATGGTGTTGTCAAAGGTGCATGTGTAGGTGATGGTGTTGTCAAAGGTGCATGTGTAGGTGATGGTGTTGTCAAAGGTGCAGGTGATGGTGTTGTCAAGGGTGCATGTGTAGGTTCAAAGGTAGGCGTGGCAGCAGTGTCATCGAAAGATGTGGACACCTCAAAATATGCTCTTTTAAGCCGATCTACAGAAACGGTCTCCGTACGACCATTCATATTGATCGTAAAAACTTTGTGTGCGAGAAAGCACACGAAAGGGTCCTTTGTAAGGAGAAGCAAGAGGTCCCTTAACAGACTCATCCCGAACAAAAACATGTGACCAAGAGTCAATATCTGATTGGACATTTGAGGGTGGAGATTGGTCCCGGGAACCCATGGGCGGAAGATTAGAAAAATAGGTGCAAAGTCTGGCGACGTACGACGCCGGATCATGAAGCTGTGAAATGTCTGGCACCAACATCGTGAAATGTCTGGCACCAACATCGTACCAGGCAATGCTAGTGTGGTACCATACAGCAGCTCTGCAGAGGAGAAACCCAGGTCTGCCTTGACAGCAGTACGACAGCCAAGAAGCACAATTGGCAGAAATTCAGTCCAAGACTGCGGATGTGGAGAGGCATGTAGAGCGGCCTTGAGCTGTCTATGAAACCATTTGACATGTGATGCACACCTAGGATTCGTAACAATTCACGAAATAAATGTACTGTTGAACCTTGGAATGCTGGCACTTGGGACAAGTGTGTGTCCAAGAAGTAATCATGCGACGCATATTTGGCCAGAAAAAATGAGCAGTGATAAGCTTCAGTGTAGCAGCAATGCCTGGATGCGACAAGGAATGCAGGGCCTCAAACACTGAGCATTGGTGATTCTCAGGGACTAGTGGCCTGGGAGAACCAGTAGAGGTATCACAAAGAATAGTGCCTTCAGCTGAGCAACAGGAGAACTTGGGCGAAGTTAAATCTAACTTCACTAAAGCTGGTTGGTCCTGCGAAATGGCAGTCAAGTCGATTGTAGCAGGAGATGAAAGAGAACAGACTAGAAGATGAGAAAGAGCGTCAGCAGGAACATTCTCTTTCCCAGGTATATGAAGAATGTCACTGGTAAATTGTGAAATAAAATCCAAGTGACGGAAAGCACGAGGCGAGAGTTTGTCCGTCTTAGATGATAGGATAACTGTAAGAGGCTTGTGATCGGTATAGATCACAAAATCTCGACCTTCAAGCTGATGCTGGAAATGATGAACTGATAGATAGATTGCTAAGAGCTGATGACCAAACGTGCTGTATCGCCGCTCAGCTGGTTATAATTGACGAGAAAAGAAAACCAAAGGTTGAGTTCGGTCATCCACTGTGTGTTGCAGCACAGCGCCAATCACAAGTGTCCGATGCATCCACAGAAAAGCATCAGGAACCAGATGTGCAAGCAAAGGAACAGAAGCTCTTTCCTTCTTGATTGACTCAAAAGCAGATAACGCCTCAGCTGAGAGGGTGATTTGACTGTCCTTTCTAGAGGTGTTTTTTAGTAGCTGGGTTAAAGGAAATAGCTTGTCCGCACATCTGGGTATAAAACGTCTATAAGAATTTACCATACCTAGAAAATGGTGCAACTGATACAAAGAAGGAGGTGCAATGCGTTGAATTGCATCGACTTTGGACGAGAGAGGTTTGATGGCACTCGAGTCAATATGATGTCCCAGAAATTCAAGAGAAGATTGCCCGAAAATACACTTATCAGGATTAATATGCTCACCATAGGCGCGAAGACACTGTAAAAGCTGAGACAAATGCCGGAGATGATTCTTACGTGTGTCGCTTGCAATGAGTATGTCATCAATGTAAGCAAACACAAAATCAAGTCTGCGGACGACTTTGTCAATGAAACACTGGAATGTACTGGTAGCGTTCCGCAACCCAAAACTAATATATAGAAACTCAAAACAACCAAAAGGAGTGGTAATGGCAGTTTTTGGAATATCGGTTGGGTTGACCGGTATCTGATGATTGGCGCAAATGAGGTCAACTTTAGAAAAGATGGTACAGCCATGGAGATTTGCTGAAAAATCCTGAAGGTTTCTTACAGGATATCGGTCAGGTACCGTAACTACATTAAGACGCCTATAATCCCCCACTGGGTGGAAATCAGAATCCCCTTTACATGCCAAATGAAGGGGAGATGCCCAAAGGCTGGTGGAGGGGCGCATCGGGCCAAGTTGGAGCATGTGCTCAAACTCGGCATGAAAAACAGGTGGCCCAGTGGTGGTAATAAAATGGAGGGTTGAGTGCGTGGGCTTTTCCGAATGAAAAGTATGATCCACTAGCTCTGGAAAGGAAATCAAAAGAGAATGAAAAGCATCTCCAGCGGTGGCAACAAAAAATTCCAGGCTAAGAATCGCATTGGTAGAACCTCTGGTCAGCGTAGAGAGTGATGTGGAACCATCGACAGGCCTCTGTTGCCTGACATCTACCAATAGATTAAAGTGGTTCAAAAAATCATCGCCCAGAATAGGATGCGGTATGTCAGCTATGACAGAAACCTATTGAAAATCTCGATGAAGATTGGAATCCAGGCATAAAGAAATCTGACCAAAAGTAGCAATGGAAGACGAGTTGATTGCATGCAAAACAATGCCAGAACGCTTAGGCCTGTCTGCAGTGAGATGAAGAGGCCAAATACTGCAAGAAGAACCGGTATCAACCATGAAGAGTTTCTTAGACACCAAATCTTTTACGAAGAATGCACGATAAGTAGAAAATGAAGAGGAGGAAGTTGGCGTGCTCAATTCCTCTGAGACTCGTTTCCCAACAACTTAAAGCTACAAGGCTGAATACATTTGTGGGCTTTTTCTGCAAATCTTGCATGGTACCAATACAGACTGGAGTGTGACAGAGGCATGAGAGGTAGAACGACTGCAACTACGAGAACGCGAAAAATGCTGGTTATCTCTGCACAGTGCGTCCATCTGCCGTGTGAGCGCATCTAGCTTCTCAGAAACCTCGTCATGTGACGAGGGAGAGGATTTAACAGAGGTTGTTGAAGAAACCTCAGAACATGCACAAGCCCTACGTGATGAGGGCTGTACGGAAAATTCCAAAATTTTCTCCGCCATAGTGGCGATCTGGTCAATGGTATTATTCTCAAGAGCTGTGGCTAAAATCGCCTGTACGTTCAATGGCAACCTAGAAAAAAATATTTTGCGCAAAAGAGGTGCATCAGCAGGATCATCACTCAATTCGCACAGTCGGCGCAAAAACTGTGATGGGGTTCTGTCTCCCAATACCTCGTCTGCCATCAATTCTTTGAAACGACTCTCCACGGATCTAGTATTACAGTGCGAAATCTCTGCCTTAACAGACACATAAGTGGCGTTTGGGTTGGGATCTGTAATTAGATCCCTAGCAGAGGTGGCGAGTGGTGCGGGTATGCCACAATACAAAAGATGCAACTGTTGTGTGGGAGAAACATCATGAGCCAAAAAGTAGGCTTCAATCTGCGCGAACCACAATGTAACATCTGCAAACGGAGGTAATATTGGCAGGGACATAATTTTTGTTCGGTCTTTCTTCTGTCTCTAACATTAACACCAATTTACAATGGAACACAACCAAGAGGAACACCAATTCCTAGACATACTGGTTAAAAAAATAAACCAAAAAAATATAAATGGACGTTTTTTAGAAAACCACAGACACTAAACAATATCTATTATTTAGCTCATGCCACCCGAGACATATCAAAACAAATATTCCCTTCAATCTTGGAAGAAGGATTTACACCATAGTATCCGAAAAAACCCCAAAAAACCAGAGAACTAAGATTGCAAGAGCTTAAAAATGTACTCCAGGACAGACATTACCCTATTCAACTCATAAATGGAGGGATTAAACATGCAAAATCGATTGACATAAAAACATTAAGAAAAGTTGAACACAATAACGCACCTTCTCTGTTGACAGATGTGCTGAACAACTGTAACTACAATTCCTAATCTTCCAATTATATCAGTTTGCTATTTGGATCTCAACGCAAGTATGACTAAATAAAGAAGCCTCGTTTATTGAAAAATATAAGCTGGAATTAAATATAAACCCAAATTGAAAATTAAAAGTTTACCCCTATTATTGTAAGAATCAAATGTAGACCAATATAAAAAATTGGAGATTTACTTCTCCTTTACTATAAAATACCTTGATTACCAATTATTCCCCCTAGCAAACAAAACATCTAATTCAGAAATTCATCCAAAACTCATAATTTGAAAAGTTATAATGAAACTGGTTATTGTGTTGGAAGAAAAGAATCTTATTTTGTACAATATTGTATTACATGGAATAATGCGAACAAGAGAAATAATATTCTTAAGATTATAAATCTGGAAAAGTACAGGACAAGTTATTACACCTGGAAAAGTTGAGGACAGTTTATAACATCTGGTAAAGTACAGAAAAAGAAAATTTTTACTTAAAATATTGCAGCTAAGGATAAAATTTCAAATAAAATATTTAGATTTAGAAAATATTAGCTTTTATTAAAACTAAAAATGTTATTACAAGTTATTACTCTTATTTGTTATTATTTGTTACTTCTATTAAAAATAATAAATAACTCAATTAAAATATTTTTTGTGCTTTAAAAAAATTCATTTTTTAAATTATTAATTAATAATTAGAAAGTTGCAAATAGGTTATAAAAAGTAATAGTAGTATATAATTAGTTAGTACAATAAATAGAATGATACAAAACTTAATTACATATTACAGTAAAATCTACCTATAACAACAAATTCACAGTAAAATTTGCTTGAGTTATTGCCTAAGTTATTGTGAAGTCTTCACATTTTTAATCTTGAACTATGCCTATTTTTTACACAATGAATTTACCTACCATATATACTATTCTACATTGCATAAAACTTTAGCTATATTGGTACTTTTGGTGCTTCTGGCTCTCATTTTTTAAGTATTCTAGTGTGTCAATATTTTAACAAAATGATTGTACCTTTTTTAATTATAATGTTACTTTGTAAATTAAAATCAAATAATTTTTTATATTCAAATTTTATCCTTGCAATATTTTAAGTAAAAATTTTTTTGTTCTGTACTTTACCAGATGTGATAACTTGTCCTGAACTTTTCCAAGTGTAATAACTTGTCCTGTACTTTTCAAGATTCATAATCTTAATATTATTTCTCTCGCTCACATTTTTCCATGTAATCCATGTTTTTTCCAGGCTGTGCTATTATGCTAATTAATAATGTTTCAAATGTGTCAATTAGTGGTGTCATTGATAATTTTTTCCTTACCTCAATGATGCTGGTGACATATTAAAAGTCCCCCTAGAATGCAAATGCCCAATTCTATCTCATTAATATCATTACTATTCTTTCATACTGGCAGCCTGAGTTTTTGCTGTTTCACGGTGCGAATGCCCTTCCCACCCCCACCACCTGTACTAGAAGTCTTTATCCTCTGACCTCTATCAGATGTCTTTCCCATGAACACCTCCAAAGGCTTAATATTCCCCCATTCCTACTTAGGGTTTATCTCCTATGTAATGTAGTGATTATGTAGCTCATAAAATGATGGTGTAGTGTATGCAGGTTGAAGGCTATTGTATGTTTATGAGTTCTGCCAAATGCGAGCTTTCTTTTCAAGTACATGACGCTGCTGTCTCCCATCCCAGGGTCTCACGGGCCCACACCTCCCACACCCTCAGAGTTCGCACACTGGTGAAATTGTTGAGATGCTTGAACAGAGACATGTAGATTTGTGCTGCATCCAAGAAGTAAGGTGGAGAGAAAGTTCTGCTAGAACATAGGTATAATATTTTCTGGGCAGGGAACAATGACAGGGTTGGAAGCTTGGGTATACTTCTTGAAATGGGTTGATAAGGTAATCAAGGTAGTCAGTTTGTGATAGAATACTTAAGATTAGATTAGTGCTGCAACATAGATTAACAACCATTATCTTGGCTTATACCCCTCAGCCAGGGCTACCTGATGGACAGAAAGACCGATTTTATGACACCCTCTTGCAGACTACCTTGTCGATGAGTGACAAGGACCTTCTCTTTGTGGCTGGCGAATTCAATGGGCATGTTGGACAACATGCAAGGGGCTTCCATGGTGTACATGGAGGCTATGGTTTTGGTTCCCGCAATGAGGAGGGAACCAGGCTGCTGGAGTTCTGCAATGCAAATGATCTTATGGTTTGCAATACTAACTTCAGGAAAGCTGCCAGTCACCTATTCACCTACTGGTTTGGTGGACACACTAGTCAAATTAACTACATCCTCGCCAGGAAATGGGAAAGATGGCTACTTATAAAATGCTAAAACCTTCCCAGGTGAAGAATGCACCCCACAACATAGATTAGTAGTTAGCGACTTCAGGATCAGGATCACATGATGTGGAAGGCAACTTGAGGTTTCTATGGGACAACCTGTTGAGGGCTACTGACTAGATCTGTGGATGGTGCAAAGTCCCCTCTCTGACCCAAGGTAACATGGTGGTGGAATAATGTAGTTGACAGGGCCATTAGGGAAAAGAAACAGGCATGGAAGGACTGGAAGAATGGTGGTAGCAGGGAATTGTATCAGATTGCCAGATGGGAAGCTAGGAGACAGGTTTACTTAGCCTGAGGGGAAACAGATAAGAAAAAATTTGCCAATGTTCTGTGTCATGAGGACCAAAAACTTGAGGTGTTTTGTGTTGCAAGGCAGCATGTGAAAGAGAATCATGGTGTTGTAGGAGAGAAATGTGTCTGCATGGATGATGGTTCACTTGCACTAAACGAGGCTGCAAAGAGAGAGGTTTGGAAATGCCACTATAAAAGGTTGCTCAATAAAGAGAATGATTGGGAGAAAGAGAGTCTGTCGAACGTCGACCCAACAGAGGGATCAGCTATCCAAATTGACAGTACCTTGGTAGATAAAACAATTAAGAGTATGAAGACAGGGAAAGCACCCGGCCTATCAGAAATCACTGCAGAGATGATCAAAATATCTGGTGGTGTCAGCTATAGTCTAGTCACCCATATAGTCAATCAGGTGATACATGAAGGAGTCATACCCAATGGCTAGTTTAGCAGCACTATAGTCAACTGCTCCAAAGGTAAAGGTGATGCATTAGATACGAATGATTACAGAGGTATCTAGTTGTTGGATCAGGTAATGAAAGTCACAGAGAATGTCATAGCCCAACTAAGTAGAGAGAGAGTTAGTTTAGACTAGATGCAGTTTGGGTTTGTGCCAGGGAAAAGCACCACTGATATTATATTTCTGGTAAGACAGTTGCAGGAGAAATACCTAGCCAAAGATAAACCTTTATACCTAGCTTTCATTGACATGGAAAAAACCTTTGACAGGGTCCCTTGATCCCTTATCTGCTGGTCAATGTGGAAACTGGGGATAGATGAGTGGTTGCTGAGAGCTGTACAAGCCATGTACAGGGATGCTACCAGTAAAGTGAGGGTTGGCAACGAGTATAGTGAAGAATTCCAGGTAGAGGTCCACCAAGGATCAGTCCACTGCCCCCACTTATTCATCATAGTCCTCCCGGCAATAACAGAGGAATTCAAAACAGGATGCCCCTGGGAGCTTCTCTATGCTGATGACCTTGCTCTAATTGCTGAGTCACTATCAGAACTAGAGGAGAAGTTTCAGATGTGGAAGCAAGGTCTAGAATCGAAGGGCCTTAGTGTCAATCTAGCAAAACCCAAAGTCTTAATAAGTAGGAAGGCAGACAAATCACAAATGCCTGCAGGTAGATGGCCCTGCTCAATTTATAGAAAAGGCATAGAAACTCCATAAGATGTACCCGGTGTAAGCTATAGCCACTAAGAGGTGCAGCAATATCAAAGGATGACTAACTGGGAAGATAGTTTTTGTGTGTGCCAAATGCCCAGGGGCAATAAACACGGAAAATGTACAGAAAACAGCTTCCATCACATGCCAGGAGGGAAAGTTAGAAGTAGTTGATAACTTCTGTTACCTAGGTGACCAAGTCAGCAGCAGGGGTGGATTCTCCTACAAGTGTAGATGCTAGAATAAGAATAGCCTGGGTAAAGTTCAGAGAGCTCCTACCTCTGCTGATGACAAAGAGCCTTTCGCTCAGCATAAAAGGTAGACTGTATGACGCATGTGTGCAAACAGCTATCCTTCTTGGCAGTGAAACATGGGCCATGATTGCTGAGGACATGTGTAAGTTTGCAAGGAATGAAGCTAGAATGCTCCACTGGATGTGTAATGTCAGTGTGCATACACGACAGAGTGTAAGCACCCTGAGAGAAAAGTTGGACATAAGAAGTATCAAATGTGGTGTGCAAGAGAGACGACTGTGTTGGTATGGTCATGTGTTGCATATGGAGGAGGACAGCTGTATGTAAAAATGTCATACCCTATCAGTTGAGGGAACTTGTGGAAGAGGTAAACCCAGGAAGACCTGGGATGAGGTGGTGAGGCACAACCTTCAAATGTTGGACCTCACAGAGGCGATGACAAGTGACTGAAACCTTTGGAGATATGCTGTGCTCAAGAAGACCCAGCAAGCCAATTGAGTCCGTAACTGTGGCCTGTGTAAGTGTCACATAACCAGCCCATTTAAGAGTACCATTAAATCATTGTGCAATAAACTGTGTAGTCATTTTCGTTGCCAATGCCAGTACTGCCTGATCGGTACCCTTGCCAGTGGCACATAAAAAGCACCATTCGAGTGTGCTCGATGCCAGTGCCCCTGACTGGCTCCCATGCCGGTGGTATGTAAAAAGCATCATTCAAGCGTGGTCGATGCCAGTGCCCCTGACTGGCTCCCATGCCGGTGGTATGTAAAAAGCATCATTCAAGCGTGGTCGATGCCAGTGCCCCTGACTGGCTCCCATGCCGGTGGTATGTAAAAAGCATCATTCAAGCGTGGTCGATGCCAGTGCCACCTGACTGGCTCCCATGCTTGTGGCACATAAAAATCACCATTCAAGTGTCGTTTATGCCATTACCACCTGACTGGTCCTCGTGCCAGTGGCACATAAAAAGTACCCACTACACTCTGAGAGTGGTTGGTGTTTGGAAGGGCATCCAGCTATAGAAACTTTGCCAGGTCAGATTCGAGCCTGGTGCAGCCTTGTGGCTTGCCAGCCCTCAGTCAAACCGTCCAACCCATGCCAGCATGTAAAGCGGACGTTAAACGACGATGATGATGAACTATATTCATTAAAAAGTATAGAACTATATTATCACCCTCAAATTTGAGAAAAAAACACTCATAACTTTTTTCTTTCAAAATTTCATTGCATGAGATTGATACCATGAAATTCCTCGAATTGAGCGCCATCATTTAAGCTTAATTAAAATATAGTTTGTTTTTAGAATAAAAAAAGTTAATTATACTTAAATCAAATTTTTTGCCTTACTTATATAATTTTTCATGATATTTTACCTCACAGCTTTTTTGATACAAACTTTTGTTGCATGGGACCAAAACTATGAGATTCTTCATGCTGTCTTCTCTCAATGAACCTAATATAAATATATTTTGCTTTTAAAATAAAAAAGTTACTTAGATCTAAACTTGATTGGTGGTATTACTTACTCTCCTATAACATTGCTACAATTTTTTACTACTGGACCTAATCTCAATTTTTTTAATGCCAAAATGTAGCTAGGGACCAGTCCTCTTCAAATATGTTAACAGTTTTCCATTTGGTTAAGAACTGAATTAGCAATAAGCTCTGAAAGCTGCTGCATGTAAGTAAATTACGGCCTTAAGAATGTTATTCAACTACTACTGTAATTGAATGATAGTACTTTTACTATTATGATTCTAATATATTCTTTAGTCTTTTAAAACAAATGTTCCGTGTTTTTTCATCTTATTTCTTTCCATATATATTCAACCACATGTAATCACCCACCATACTTTCTACCTTATATATACATATATATATATATATGTGTGTGTGTATATATATATATATATATATATATATATATATATATATATATACATATACATATATATATATTCAAATATTTTATGTTGTAGGCATGTGCTGCTGCAATAAACAATAAATTTAAAGGTGAATGTAAGTCTCCAGAATTGGTAAGTCAATGCAGTTTTTTAAATGTTTAACTCTCTTTTTGTTTCATAAATGAGCAAGTGGCTTGGATTGAATATAACAATAATGTTCTTAATCTATACTGAATTAGAATTTAAGTCCTGCAAAACAACAGAGATTAAAGTACTTGGTTAGTATTGCAATAATAATGATCTGCAATGCATATGTATAGCAACCTAGCCATTCCAGATATTATGCTGTACTCTTTTGTGCACTTCTACTTTGTACTGAGCCAGCAGCTGTCCAGGACTGATATGTTTTCTGATTCTGGCTAAGAAATTGGAATCTGTACTGCAGTTAAGCAATATTTAAGACTAAACATCAATTTTGAAGATTTTTGCATTTGTAACTAATTTCAAGATTTACATGCATTCCTTTTGCAAATAGGGATGTTGTGTTGTGAGATTGTTTCTTTGCTTTGTGTAGTGACAATCATTTGGAAATGTTGATGGGACTATGTTATGTCCGACTGGAAGATGTTGAGAAGGCTTTTCTTTATGGAACCAATATAAGTTTGGCCTGTGGTGTCTATGTTGTATTTGAAATATGCTTGTGTGTAAAAGTAGGAGTGAGTGGTTGTTTCATCTGCATAAGAATGTGTGTTATGAGAAGTAACAGTAAAATAATCATTCATGAACTGATAGGAGACAACCAAGAATTCCAATCCAAGAAATGAATGATGGATGGAGCCCATAGATAGCCAAACTAAAATTGAAGCTTTACATGTCAGAAGAAGGATTTGCTGATGTCATCAGCAACAAAGAAATCTCTACTAGACCATAGCTGTCTTTGTACTATTTTGGTCATCTGTGAATATCCAGCACACAGCCACATACAACACAACACTGACCCCCCACCCCCACCCCAGCTCCTAAGACACTAGATTAAAACTCTTCTAGTTTTGTGCTGTCTCTGGCAGTGCATGTGCTTCACTCCTAAACCATCCAAAACAGTTAAGCATATAACTAAAATCCTTTTCTTAGACATGCTCCTCCTCTATATTGTGCACAAAATCTCAGAGCTCCAAATTCCCCAAGTGGTTCACTTATAGCTGTGTTGTACCAGTTTAAGGAAAAGACAAGATCTACAATGCTGCCCAGATAGGGGTTGGGTGAATTTCTCCAGGATTTTTTCACAGATGATATCATTCTTCATTCTTCCCTAATATTTCCCTCTCAAACATCATCTACATGCAGTGTAAACATGTCATGTTATTCCTATTCTGACTCTATGCATAAAGACCTCTAAAGCATTCTCTAATAAGGTTGTACCATTTTTACCTCTTTCAGTAGCAAAACAACACAAGCACTACTCATATCAAAAAAATCATCACTATTTCTCATCCCTTACACAACTAGAATCCTCACAATTTCTCAAATGTAAGGCTTTGGTCTCACTGAAGATCTCTCATGCTATTTGAATATTTCTTCATTAGATCTGGCAAAGCAAATATATTTTTTACTCAAGTTCTAAAGGCAACAGATAACTGATATGATATGTGTGAAAGTTGCTCAGTCAGGGCCTGTAAGAGATATTTTGCCAGGCAGAACTAGGTTGCTTTCTAACCTATCTTGTGAAAGGGGTACCTCTCCTTGTCAGAGATTCACAGGCCCCTTCTTGAATCTCTGGTCCCCAGATCAATGTAGCTGAACCTCCTCTCATAATCCCTGTCTTCAATAGGTCTAGCTCTGTAAAACAACTCAGGGACTCAATGTTGTAAAGAAAGTAATCGTAACTGTTTCTGTTGCCTTTGAAACTTTGGAATTGAAGGTGATAGATTGGTAGTTATTGCAGTGTGGGAGAGACTGCCTTATTTGTTGATAGGACTCACACTTGTTGGGCTCTCTGAGTTGCTGTAGCAATATAAAAACAGGAAACAAAGACAGTGGCTTATCTACAAACGTTTTCACTTATAAAAGCAGACTGTTTAGAAGTAGAGGATAGGAGGATTCTGTGAAGTTAAGAAAATCCCTTAGAATAGGACCAGAAGACCTACCTGTAGTTTGAAAGTTGGGAGGGCTTACACATATGATGCATAAACGATCTTTAGTTTCCTCAAAGTTATTTTGGAGGTGGAATCATCCATCATCATCCACAAGGAGGTGATCACAGATGATATTAGGCATTGAATGTTTTCTTCATCTGACCAACTTACTATTTTTGGATTGTAGGGTTTGGTAATGTGAATGTTGTGTAGGGGCACTACTTTGAGAATGATATCAGTTAACTGCATAGCTATATAAAAAAGGAAATATGTTTGTTACTGCGTATCAATGTATGTTTGGGTGTGTGTACCACCAGCAAATAATAAAATAAAACTGAGAAAATTTTTCTTTGTAATGTTATATATAATTTTTCAGCTTGCCAAATACAATGACAACCTTTTGAAGAAAAGCTCGAAAGGAATTTCTGAAAGTGAATTAGATGAGAAACTTGACAACTGTATAACTGTTTTCAAATATTTAGAAGACAAAGATATATATCAAAGGGTAAGTTTTTGTATGCTGTTACTGATTATAATATTTTCCATTTCTATTACTGATTTTAATTTAAAATCTAAGTTAATGAGAGCATGTGATAAGCAAATTAGTTATTGTAATTAAACTTTTCTCAGACCAGTATAGCTGTGTGCATTATCCTCTACCATTTATAAAATTTATAAAAATTGTTACATACTAAATGTATGTATGCGTGTATTAAACATGCCTTGAAGTTTGCTTAGGTAAGCAAAAGTTATATATCATTTATACTAATATTTTTACTGTGCTTTTTCAAAACTACAGAACAAGAAATAAACATTTAGTGAGCTCAGTTCATGATGTATCTTAAAGTCTTGTTTGCATGCATTGATTAAAGTAAAACGATATATATATATATATATATATATCATCATCATCATCATCGTTTAACGTCCGCTTTCCATGCTAACATGGGTTGGACGATTTGACTGAGGACTGGCGAACTGTACAGAGTTGCATTGTGATTCTTTGATTAAAAAACATTTATTTTACTATTTGTAGAAAACAGATAAATAATTTGCTGATAGAATATGATTTTAATGAATTTGTAATTGATCATAACTGCAGTTGGTTTTTATTGTGCAGGTAAAATAACACCAACTTACATGATTTTGTTGTTTTTAGTTTTATTCCCGGATGTTAGCCAAACGACTCATTTACAATGCATCCACCTCTATGGATGCTGAAGAATCTATGATTAATAAATTAAAGGTAATCCTCTTCTACAATTTTAAGAAAACTTTTGTTTTTTGAATATTCTTAAGAGAGATTGTAATCTCAGTAGAATGAAAAAATTGTTGTTGTGAAAACAATCAGCATAATTTTACTGCTTGTGGAAGTTGTTATTGTAGTAGCTTAAAGCTTAGCTCTGTTTGTGCAAACCTGCAGTTCAGAGAGTGGCAACTTCAGAGTAACATAGTAAATTTTGCATGTTGAATATATTTATTACAGTACCTAAAAATTGTTTCATTTTAAAACAAAATGTTTTAAAACAGTTTTTGTCTTTCCACTAACAAATATCTATTTTAGATTATTTACATAGCTATTACATCATTTTGTCAAGTATATTGAGATTATAGTCCCACTGACAAAGATAAAATATCCCGAGTTATCTCGCATACTAATGATAAAATAGTGTCAGTTGCCAAGTAATAGATTTATTCTTACTTACATACAAGGGAGTGCTAAAAAGTTTGCTGAGAATTCCCTGGCTTTGGGTAAAAGAAAATACAGGAGGATCAGTTAATTATGATTTTATTCAACATATTCCCCTCTCAGATTCACACACTTATTGCAGCAGTCCTTCAGGTTTTTAAGCCCTGTAAAAAGAACTGGGAAGGTTGGGCCTCCAACAAGGCCTCTATAGCAGTGATCACTTCTGAATTGGAGTGAAATTCCGTTCCCTTGAGATGTTTTTTCAGTTGTGGAAAGTCAGGAGAGTAAGGTGGGTGGTCTACCAATTTGAAGCCAGTCATGTATTTTCCATAGAGTTTCATGTGCTGTGTGTGCTGGTACATTGTCCTGCAAAAACAGGACACTACAGCTTAGCTTTCCATGGTGTTTCTGCTTCAAAGCTTCACACAGTTTGTTCAACAGAGACATGTAGTATTTTGCATTGATGGTGCAACCCTTTGGCAGGTATTTGTCTCAGAACACTGAAGCTAGAGTCTTTCCAGCAGTGAACTGCTGTGGCACCACTCCATTGATTGCTGCTTGGTCTGGAGATCATGATGAAGCCTAGTTTCATCCATAGTGACTAAATGAGCCATAAAATCAGCCTCTCCCTCTGCAAACTGCACCTTTGATGTTGTCACTCTGATGTGCTTCTGATCTGCATTCAGGCATTTCAGCCCCAATTTGCAGAAAGTTTTCTCATGTCCAGACTATTGTGAATGATGTGGAAATCTCCAGTCTCAGCTATGACTTTAACTGAAATCTGGCAGTCATTGAGAATCATGATATGCACAATGTCAGCTTTGTCCTCTGTAGTCACAGAAGCTGGCAGTCCTGACTAGGGTTCATCTGTGACCTCAAAATGACCAGTCCAAAACCTTGACGCCCAAATTTTCACTGTGGAGTAAGATGGGCAGCCATCTTCAAGACTTCCTTCATCTCACCATGGATTTCTGCTGCCTTGCAAAAAGAGGAACTTCATCACCACCTGTGCTTCAATCTTACTAAAACTTTCTGTAGAAGCTGCCATCATGCATTAAATCTACAAAAAAAGGAAAAGATATATTGTATACCATCATGATTTTTTGCCTATCTTCTCCTAAATTGTTGTCTACCTCCCTTGTAAAGGTAATGGCTTTACCTTTTTGCAATACCCTTAAAGCCAGGAACTTTTCAGTATGACCTTGTATTTGATCTTATATAAGCTTTTTTCAATGGTTCAAGTATTAACAAAGCTTTGATCCATTTAACTGTCATGTTCACTCTGGTTATAACAATTCCGTTTTGGCCATTTGTGGGTAGGGTAGTACTTGTTTTGCTGTTTAGTTTGTTTATATATTATATAGGACACTTAAACTACAACCATAGACATTATTTGTAAATGTCTTGAATACAACATATAATAATATTAAAAATCACAGCTGTTTATATTATAATTAATTGCTATTCAGAAAAGGATTTCAATATAATACTGGACTGCATTTATGAAAATGAGGTAGCCCTGACTGAGAGGCTACAAAGTTATTTTGTAAGAGGAGGTTATAATGTTAATTCATCAAATAAAATGTTTATAAGTGGTTATTTAATGAATGGTAACAGTTCTAACAGATGATTATGTTTATTTGCAGCAAGCCTGTGGTTATGAGTTCACTAACAAACTACATCAGATGTTTACTGACATGACAATTAGTAAAGATTTAGACAAAAAATTTGAAGATTACTATAAGAATAAAGATATTGATATTGGAATTGGATTTTCAATATTGGTTCTTCAGGTAAGTTGAGATATCATAAACTATTTTTACCAGTTCTTATATATTTAATAGCAATTAATGAAATCCTGACAATTTTAAAATCTGCTGGCAATCATTTCACTTTACTTTTATTTTCTACTTCTGGCTGGAAAGCAGCAGTTAGTAGAAGCAGTGAAATACAAGGCTTAATGCCTAAATGTTCTAATTTTAGTAGATTTGGTAAGGTCTAGATGTAAAAATATTCAGGTGAGTATATGATGATTTTTATAAATTTATAAATTTTCTTATATAGATTTAGCTTATTATGACTTAGTCCAGTGGTTCTTAACCATTTTTTGCCTATGGACCCCTTTGATTCCTATTTTACTCAGGCAGACCCTCACAGCCATTCGATTTCTAAAAACCTCTATATTTTTATAATTAAATATTAGGAACTGTATTAAAAAAGTGTTAAAATATTTTTCTATTGTAGAAGTATATCCAATTTATTGTGCATAAACTTTAACAACAAAATCTTACATGGACCCCCAAGGGTAATGTGGACCCTGGTTGAGAACCACTGACTTAGTCATAAGAATTCAGAGAAGTAATAAATGTATTGATTACATTCTTTCATTTTATAAAATTGTCTTTGTGGTTCATTAAAAAAAAAAATTATCATAATCAGTATTTCATTTGCTGTTAATGGTTCAGTTTGTTTTATTTCCATATTCTAAAACAGTAACGTTCAACCTTTTTCTTACTTTGGCCCACAAAATTTATTATATCATCCATGACACACTCAGTGTCAAGTAAATATACTCCAGAATCAATGTTCAAAAGAAATTTAATTCAAAATATAATAAAAAATACTTTTGATATCCTAAACATATTTGAAGAGTAAAAATATGAAATTGAGTAAAAGAAAAAAAAGAAAAACAAATTGCATGGTTCTGAAGAATTCATGTTTGCATGCATGTTTTATGTTGCTATGGCCCACTAAAAATTTTACAGAATTCTGTTCTTGGCCATGTGGTCACCTTGTGCATCTGTTCTAAATCACTATTATCTTTGAAAAATTGTACTTGAACAACAATACAGATATGTTAAGAATAGTTACAATGTTATATTCAGTTGTTAATTCTGTATTCCCTGATGAAAATCAATCAATTTCTTTTTCCCTCTCTCTATGTATATTGTTACTTTTGACCATTACATTTATTATTGTTTTCTGCTGGTTTCAAGTCTGACTAAACTATTTCAATAAGTGTTTAATGGATTCATTCAGACATTTTAATTTTGCTCCCAGAGGCAGTCATATTAATTCAAAATATCTCCCTATTACCATAGTTGATATTGTTAATTTTTTACTGTTATTTTCTTTTCTTTTCTAGGCTGGTGCATGGCCCATTCGGCAAAGTGGCTTCCCAACGTTTGCTATTCCTCAAGAATTAGAAAAAAGTGTTAGAATGGTAATATTTACTGCTACTTTGGTTATTGAATTCACTTGTCATTGTATGTAATAAAAATGTATTCTAAGTTGAAGGAACATTAGCCAACCCAATCATATCCAACTATAAAAACCCTGCCAAAGCAGACATTGGATCTCAATGCAATCTTTTGGCATGTTGGATCCTGTCAAATTATCCAACTCATGCCAGCATGGAAGATGGACCCTTATTAGTAATTGTAATATATTAGGTTTAAATCAAATAGTTATAACTTTTTCTTATAAAATGGTATGTTTGTTTAGACAAGAAATTGCTAGTTTTATTGTAATAGTAATTGTGTGGAAGTTATTTTAGTATGACCAATAGGCTACTGTATTGAATGAACTGCATTTTTTTCTTGATTTAAATTTAATTCATATTCTTGATGTTTCAAAAATGAATACTTATAACTTATTTATAATGGAGTGCTAACCTCATGATGAAAAAGTGGATTTGATTATTTATAATATTTTCAATATCAGAGTGACTACAAAAGATTAAATGTATAATTGGGGAAAATAGTAAGGATTAGATAACTGTAAATTATTGCAATTGATTACATGGGTTATATTCATTTCCTGTACAGAATTGGCCCTATAGATTTTTCGTTTTTCATCTTGTTTTGCTAATTCAGAAAAGCAAGAGCAGTGGCTACAATCCTTTGTCAGAACCTTTGAGACTTCTGTGAGGAAATTATTTTCAGATCTCAGATCTAGCATAAATGCTTGCAACAAAGTGGACTTCAAAAAGAGTACCTTGGAACCAGGTGGTCAGGTCAGGTGTAGGGGCATGCACTGATGCAGTGCATTGTTGCATTCACCATTTGTTGGTATATTCCTTGGCGACCTGTCAAGCAAGAGTCCTAGTCAGTCCCTATCTCTATGAGATATTTCCTCATCTACTGTGACCATGTGGCCAATCAACATGAGCTGTCAACTCTAATCCAGCCAGATCCTCAGTGAAGAGAACATGGTAATCAAGCAACATGGCCAAACTGTCTGAGCTGGTGTTCCTAAATCATACAAGTAACAGGATGTATCCCAGTTTCTGAGTAGAGTCATCGGTTGGATACAAAATCCAACCAGGTAGTGTTAAATTATTCAGCAGATTAATTCTACTATCCAAGTAGAATGGTAACTTTGATGAGCTTCTACACAGTTTCCATTTACTAAATTTCATGCTGTATGCAAGAGAGAAGACTGCACTAGTTTGGTCATGTGATGCAGATAGGTGCTGACAGCTCCATTAAGAAGTACTGATTCCTCAAAGTAGATGGACCATGTAGAAGTGGGAGACTGAGGAAGACATGGGACAAAGTGCTGAAGAATGACCTCAGGACACTGAACCTTTCAGGCAAGATAACAAGGGACCAAAATGCCTGGCACCTTGCTGTACTTCAAGAAGACCTGTACTCCACAGCAGAAGTGTTGAGACCAGTCTTCATGGTGGTGAGAATTAACTTGCAAGAGTCTTGTGCTGGTGCCATGTAAAAAGCACTTGTGGCAGTGCCACATAAAAGCACCCATGTAATGCCGTGTAAAAGCACCCATGTGGCATCATGTAAAAGTGCCAGTGCAATGCTATGTAAAAGCACCCATGCATTGCCATGTAAAAGTGCTTTTGTAATGCCATGTAAAAGGACCCAGCACACTCTGTAAAGTGGTTGGCATTAGGAAGGGCATTCAGCTGTAGAAACCATGCCAAATCAGACTGGAGTCTGGTGCAGCTTGCCAGCTCTGGTCAAATCATCCAACCCATGCCAGCATGGACAACAGACATTAAATGATGATGATGATGATGAAGAAGACTTTAGGTCATCTGGCACTATGGTGGAAGACGCTTGCCCAAAGTATTGTGCTATGGAATCAAACTCAGATTCGCATAGTTGTGAAGTAAACTTCTAACTCCTTAACAATACAACCATACACAGCAAGCAACAGTAAGCCAACTCTGAATTTTGAATTTTATACCTTTTTGAAATGGATTCATTTGGCCATTACTATTCTTAAGAAAGGCTTGGGTAGCAACACTGAGACTTCTAAACATTTCATCTTTACTAATCTTACTACAAAAATGTTATTACATGACTATAATTGCCAATTTTTTTGTTAATTTTCTAGTTTGAAATGTTTTACAATAAAAACTTCAGTGGTCGGAAGTTAACATGGATGCATTACTCTTGCCTAGGTAAGTAACTAATTCATTCTACATAGAGTTGCTTGAGCAGATGTAAGAAAATGTATGTTATGTACATGAGTTGATATAGAGGAGACTTAGTCAGACTTCTCATGAGGAAAGAACACAAGTACAAACACTGGGGTAGGCAGAGTAGATGTATTGTCTGCAGAGAAATGGTTAGAGTAACTGAGGTTGTCAGAATCATTAGTGTTTATGTTCACTGGCATGGGTTGGCCAGTTTTTCTGAAGAGTGCTTTAGGCCTGTATACCCTTGTTGTTGCCAACCTTTACAATATGCAGGGACATGATGCACCTATTTTAAAACTTGAATACACACAATTATGAGATAGTCAGAGTATATGGCTGAATAATTAAGTTTAGGCTGGTAATGGGCTATTATGACAGCAACTGTGATTTCTGTATGTGCCACTGTCAGAATTGGCAAAAGGATAATTTCTATGAGGTTTACATGCAGACTACCTCAATGATGGATGGTAGTGACCACATTACTATGGCTGGGGACTTCAGTTGACATGGTGGGTAACATCAGGATGGTTACTTATGTATACATGAAAGCTGTGACTATGGTCCAGTTGATGAAGATAGATAAAGGCACCTGGATGCAAATAATAATTTGCAACACTAATTTTGCAAAGTTAGCTTGCCACTGAATCATCTACCACTCAGGCACACATATTAGCCAGAAAGATGGTTGTGAATACTAGGTTTTTTTTCCCCTGTGAAGAATGTAGTACTCAACAGACTTAGCAGGGAGAGAAGCTGAAAGTAAGAGGCTGATCTCTGCCATGGGCTTCAGGAATGCAAGATGCTCCATATTTTAGCTATTAATGTCCTGTTGAAAATTTTCTAAGTCAAAATTTCATTCCTGTAATGGTTGTGGAGAAAATACCTGAAAATGAGTTTGTTAATTCAAATGCTTATATTGTATTTATTTGGGGTCATATTATTGTGAAAATTGGTTCTATTGTAGAAAAAACAAGTAAGTTTCTTTTCTTTTTTTCATATAAATAGTTATTTGTGCTAAAATTAAAGAAAAATGGTTGGTAATAATTTAACAATCACACTTGTACATGTATGTCCATAATTGTTTCTAATAGACATGGACATACAGACAGCTCAAAAAAACTATTCTTTCCTGACCTTTTTGCACCTTTTCCATCATGAAATTTACAGATAAGCTTAGTTACTCCCTTCAGAAACCACATACCCAGATATGCTTAAAAGTTACTATCAAAAAAAACAAAAAAAAAAACTCTCAAAATAAATTACGCAAATTATGCATTGAGGAAATGATTAAAATTTTCTCTTTTAGGTTAGAGCATTCATCACTTCCTTTAAAACAATTATAAAAAAAGTGTTTTGATTCAGATGGGTTCAGGTGGTATAGAACTGACATGTGTAGTTGGGTGGATTTGTGTTGTACAGGTTGTTAAGAGTTAAAATAGTGTATCACCGTAAATCAAGACTTTATTAGTGAAGTGTGTAAGGACTGTTAGTGACATCAAGAAGAAAGGAGTATGGAAACGTTGCTATAGAAAGTTGCTGAATGAGGAGAAAATATGAATGAAAGAGCTACTACTCCAACTAGACATGGAGTTAACAGCTATGTGTACTGGTTAAATAGGCTATTAAGAACATGAAGACGGGGAAAGCAGTAGGACTATCAAAGATAGTGACTGAGAGCTTATCTTTTACAAGTAATAAGTAATACTTGGAAATATTAGCTCCAATGCTTAAAGTAGCAATATCATTGTCTACTACAAAGGCAAAAGAAAAGTTCTATGAAAGTGACAAAATGAGTCATAGCACAGCTTATTAGGCAGAGAATTAGTTTAGATGAGATGAACTTTGGATTTGAGATAGAATGGAGTACTTCTGATGTCCTTTTCTAAGTGAAACACCTACAGAAGTTCCTAGCTTAGTGCAAGCCACTATACCTAATAACTGTTGACTTGGTGAACACTAAATACCTTTAACAGAGCATCATATTTTGTAATCTGATGGTTACTAAGAAAACTCGGTATAAATGAATGGTTTATTAAAGCCATATAAGCAATGTATAAGTGCTGTCAGTATAATGAGAGTTAGCACCAACTTCAGTGAGGAATTTAGCCTGTTTATAGGTAGCCATTAAGGATCAGTTCTGTGCTCCCTCGTGCTTATCATAGTTTCCCAAGATACATCTTATTTCTCATAGATGGATTCATTGAACAATTAAAGAAAAAGTTTCAAATGTGGAAAGAGAACTTAGAATCAAAAGGTCTAAAAATCAGTTTAGCAAGAGAGAATGCTTAATTCTTTCATCTGGATCATGTTCAATATATTAAAAAAAAAAAAGACTAGTGTACCAATGTAAGCTTGACTACTGGTTTTTATCTCAGGTGAAGGCTGGGGTATTGCAAGTTGTAAGCCAAACTAAATGCTTCTTGGTATTGTATTCAGTGCCTTGCTGCCAGGAATATAAATGTAAAGCCCTTTAGAATTGATTCTTTTGTAGGTGATTACTACTTTAAATACACTGTTTGTTTTAACAATTCTTATTCTTTCTTCTTTAAAGACAGTTCTTGTGTTTATGAAAGAGTTCATTTACATGAAGAGAAAGGATATGATGTTGAGTTGACTAAGACACTTAGAAACAGTGTGACATATACTTTAGCTAACTTGTATTGTTGCCTGTGTTTAAGTTTTGTCAAGTTACTTGGACTTTCAGTCTTCTGTACTGAGAAGGATATTAGGTCATTTCAGTTGACTCCACTCCTTCCATTAATCAAAAATGACCTTTATGCTTTGTCAAAAATAATCACTATTTCCTCTGTAATTATAGTAGTGGCATGACAAACAGAATCAAAGTGTACAAGATCAACATTCTACACTGATAATTGTATCAAATGGTGTACAGTTAGTCATTACTGCAAGAGAATAAATTCACTTTGCTGTATTCATTTTGTTGTACCCTTTAAGCTAAGCACATTACACTATTTTTCTCAATCTGCCTAAGTAAATAATGGATTATTTTTGTTATAGAATTGCTTGGAATCAGGTCATTGATTTTGCTCTTTGGTCTATTATGTAACTTATAAACTCCAAAATTCTGGATATCCAAATTTGTGAAGACTTTGCTATAACCAGGCCCAAATGAAAACCAGGTCAATGTTTGTATCTTCTGTGATTTATTTGTTTGACATATTTTGTTTCTCTGCAATGTCTTTTTCTTTCTATTTGTAGCTGATGTTCGATTTAATTACCTGAAGAAAACCTACACTGTAACGATGGGGACCTACCACATGGCAATATTATTACTTTTTAACAATGCTGAATCCTTGACATTTCGAGAGCTGATGGACTCTAGTCAGTTACCAGAAAAGGAACTAAGTAAACAACTTCAGGTGCTAGTAGAAAGCAAAATTATCCTTACAGAGGTAAATATAATAATCTGCAAGTGACCAAGGAGCTTGTTTGTAGATGCATTGCTTTTAGAGATACAGTTCATTATTTTTAGTAAAAGCTCTTGAAAGCAACTGTAGCAATTTGTTTTAACAGCTGCTAACAGTGTGTGTATAAAAGATGTAGTGAAATCTTTTGCAGACTTACAGGAATCTGAGATGTAAATACACAGAAAACCATGGATTTGCAAGTATTTGTAGATAAGTTCTGCTTAGGTAATATAATAAGTGCTGGGGTGGTTCTTAGAAAAGTTTAAGATGCCGTTATTTCTCCTTGTGATAAAAGTGTCTTTTTCTCTCTGCAAGGTGCTAATGAAATGAGCATAAGTTATGAAACTGTTTGACAATGAGGATGGAACATCTTTAAATTAATGGAAAGAAATAATCTAAAAACTCTGTTGGTTTGTAGCTGCATTGGTATGGTTATGTAAAAAGATGTTGGGTGAAAAACCACTATGTACTGATAATAGAAAATAATGGGGCCAGATAACTGTTGAGATGAAAAAAAATCAAGTCAAATGGGAATATGTTGTATTGCAGCCTCATCCAACACATACTATCATAATTATATTGGAAAAACTGAACTTTAATAATAGTGTTCATAACAGTGGGATTCCTTGCCTGTATAAATATTAAACTTTTGGTACTGTTGTCATCACTTTTCTATGGATGTTTATCAAATAATTGCAACTTTCTTCACCTTGTAAAGGAGTTAATAGGTTCTTTCTTTTTACCTATGCTTATCAATAGATGATTAGCCTTGCTGCTAAGAATGGGAGATTGTGAGAAACACTGGTTGCACCGTTTTATACATATGTTATTTTTAAACCAATATATACACCAAACATATAATTCTTCCCTGAGTATAGATGTGACAAGAGAGGCTGGGACTGCATCAACTACCAACACTTGGGAATCAAGTGAAAGAACAGTTAAGAATGAATAAGAATAAGTGTTGGCAACACATAAAAAGCATCCAGTACACCCTGTAAAGTGGTAGTGCCAATGGCATGAAAACGGTACCCAGTACACTCTATATAGTGGTAGTGCCAGTGGTACAAAAACAGCACCCAATACGCTTTGTTAAGTAGTTGGTGTTAGGAAAGGCATCCAGCCATAGAAACCATGCTAAAGATGACACTGGAGCTCAGTGCAGCCCTGCAGCTTGTGGTTCCCTGTCAAACCATTCTACCCATGCCAGTATGGAAAGCAAATGTTAAATGATGATGATGTTGATGATGAATAAAAAAAAAAATACATCATATACTACCAAATGAATACATGGTATAAATTAAAGAAAACACCTATGCTAGTTCATATTGTTGATTTGTATGATGTGTTTGACATGCTGGGCAATTAATAATTAAAACAGGCACATTCATGTCCATACAAATATATATTTTTTTACCAGAAACTACATGGCTAAGTACTCTAGCTCCACCAGCTTGAATTGAACTTGAGCTAGTAAAGAAATCTCTTAGCTTGGTCAGTTTAATGACCAAATTTCTTTCAAAAAACTGTTTTCCATCTTCAAAATGGAGAAGCCATGTTTCAAGTTCCAATTTTAAAATAACATGCTCACAATAAGTCTAAGGTATTTGAAAACTAACATTCATCATATGCTTATTGTGAATGGGTTACTTAAGCAGAGCTGGTTTCAGCTAGGATTGAACTGCTACCTTAGTAGTTGGGTTGGACTTTAAATCTTTCTAAAACCAGATTCTGAGAAAACTAGTGATAGACTACATTAGAAACAAGAATTTGTTTTAATAATCTCACTTAGAAAGGTATTGATAAAACAAAATTCTTCTTTTTTTGTGTTTCTTTAACTGCATGATAATATGAACCGATGATTATTTGTGGATTTCAGAATGAAATAAATGAGAACAGTACACTTCATCTCAACAAAAATTATTCCAACAAAAGATTGAGGTTTAGAATTTCTATGATGCAAAAGTTAACACCTCAGGTAAGCTCTAATTAAAATTGGTTTCTTATTTTGGCTCAAAACAATTTTTGTGGGATTGTGGATACAAACAAATGAATAGACCTCAGTATAGATTCTTTTAATGATGTTGGAGGTCTAAAAAGTGAAGTTTAGAAAGATAAAATTAAATAATGATTTTTAAATACAAGCACAAGACTACAAATTTGAAAGGAGGAATAAAGTTGATTATATTGACTCTGTTACTATGTAATATTTTGTTGTCAGTCCTTGAATATGAAAGGAATGTTTGATCCTGGTAAGATTTGAACTTATAATGGAATTGAAAGTTTGTGATACCTGTGGAGTATCTCCTTCTCCCATTATAATTATTTCTGTAGTCTTAAGGATCTGGAACACGAAGAAGTTTACAAGCGGAGTGCAATTCAATAGCCGGTTTTTTTTTTAGTTCTCGTTCATGTGGATTGCTGCCAGTGACCATCTTTATGACAGCGCGTAATTTGTTATAACTCTGTTCACGTGAGGTTCATTACCTCTGGAGATAACAGGTGAAGTTAGAGCGAGATAAGAGTCTGCTGTGAGCTGCCAGATTCGCAGTGTTTCTCAGCATAAGCAAGAAGAAAGAAAGAGAGAGAATGTCTTAATTCTCCTGCTTAAATAGTCATTGCCGATGAGAGTCTCACTGTCATCTCGCTGTCATCTCGCGCATGACAAATGGTTGCAGGCGAGATCTCACTCCTGTCTCGGACGTGGTAATGGCTACCAGCAAGATCTCGTAAAAAATGGTGCTGGCTTCTTGTGCCTCGCTACAGGGGCTTCCCCTTGAGAACTCTAGTACGAAATTAGAATGACTGGAGCAGGCACAAGAAAAGCAAAGATTGCCACTGATTGCAAACAACAAGATGTGGTACAAAATGTGATAAGTCAAGAAAAATAATTACAAGCAATATAAAAGGGGCATGCACAAAATTTTCAACAAAGTTCAATGGCAAGGCATTGGAATTGTTCAGCACACGAGAGAACAATTGTCTGTCACAGGAAAAGAAAAGGTTTTTTGGGCTAATGCACAGTGCGGCCTGTCCTGGTGACATAGGGTTTGTTTGTGTTAGATTGTGGCGATGAAGGTGTAGGTGATGGTATGGTCAAAGGTGCATGTGTAGGTGGTTGTAAAGGATCAAAAGTGGGTGTGACTGGGATGTCATCGAAGGGTGTGGACACCTCAAAATGTACCCTTTTAAATTTGTTAACTGACACAGTCTCTGCCTGACCATTGATGTCAAGATTAAAAGTTTTAGGTGTGCGTGATAGCACATGAAATGGTCCTTTATAAGGAGAAACAAGCAGTCCTCTAACAGAATCATCCTGAACAAAAACATGAGTCCTTTTGTCAATGTCTAGTGGGATGTGAGAGGGAATGGACTGGTTACGCGGATGCATGGGTGGAAGACTTGAGAAATACGAGTGAAGTCTGGTGACATATGACGTTGGGTCAGGATGCGATGAATTGTCTGGCACCAACATTGTGCCAGGATGGTACTGTAAAGGAGTTCAGCAGAGGAGAAACTTAAGTATGTTTTAACAGCAGTGCGACCACCCAGAAGAACGATAGGCAGGAATTCTGTCCAAGACTGCAGATCAAGAGTGGTGTATAGAGTGGCCTTCAGTTGCCTGTGAAAATGTTCGACCATCCCGTTGGAAGCTGGATGGTAGCTGGTCGTATGAATGTGATGAACACCTGGGATTCGTGACAATTCATGATATAAGGAGGCATCGATCTGGCGTCCATGATCAGTGGTTATTTTAGCTGGGACACCAAAGCGAGCAATCCAGTTAGAAATGAAAGCTCGAGCAACTGGCTCAGCGAAATGTCCACTATTGGAATGGCTTCAGGCCAACAAGAGAAACGATCGACACACGTCAATATATAAGAGAAACCATGACTGACAGGCCATGGTCCAACCAGATCAATGTTGACATGGTGAAAGCGAGTCTCCGGCAGAGAAAGCTGTCCAAGAGGAGTGCGAATGTGCCTGTGGATTTTAGAACATTGGCATTTCACACAAGAGCTTGCCCAAGCGGTGATCATATGGCACATATTAGGCCAGTAAAACTGAACCGTAATAAGCTTCACCGAGGCAGTGATGCAGGGATGTGACATTGAATGCAAGGCATCAAAAACGGAACGCTGATGGTTCTCAGGTACAAACGGTCTGGGAGAACCAGTAGCTGTGTCACAAAGGATTGTGTCTTCAGCAGACGGAATTGGAAGATAGGCAAACTTGCAACAGGACAACTTGGTGGAAGTTAGATCCAATGTGTCCAGAGCTGGGTGATCCTACGCAATGGCAGTTAAATCGATTGCAGCAGGAGATGAAAGAGAACACACAGGGAGACAAGGGAATGCGTAAGCAGGCATGTCCTCTATTCCAGGTATATGCCGAATGTCACTTGTGAACTGGGAAATGTAGTCCAGGTGACGAAAAGCACGAGGCGAGTGTTTGTCCGATTTAGATGACAGAGCAAACATAAGAGGCTTGTGATCAGTATAAATCACAAAATCCCGGCCCTCAAGTTGATGTTGAAAATGATGAACCGACAGGTAGATTGCTAAGAGTTCACTATCAAACGTACTGTAACAATGTTCAGCTGGCTTTAATTGATGAGGAAAAAATGTCAAAGGCCAAGTTTAGATTGTCAATGCTATGTTGCAAAACAGCACCAACCGCAGAATCCAATGCATCAACTGTTAAAGAGATGCATTGAATTACATTGACTTTGGAGGAGAGAGGTCGGATACTATTAGAGTCAATATAATGACCTAGGAATTCCAGAGAGGTCTGTCAGAAAACACACTTATCGGGGTTGATTTGCACACTATAGGTGTGAAGATGCTGAAAAAGTTGATATAAGTGTTGGGGGTGATTTTCACACATGTTGCTAGCTATGAGCAAATCATCAACATAAGCGAACACAAAGTCAAGTCCACGGACAACTTCATCAGTAAACTTCTGGAATGTGCTCATTGCATTCCGCAAACCGAAGCTCATAAACAGAAACTCAAAATTTCCAAAGGGGGTGATAACAGCAGTTTGGGAAATGTCGTCAGGGTTCATTGGAATTTGATGATAATCTTGGATGAGGTCAACCTTGGTAAAAATAGTACAACCATGCAAGTTTGAAGAAAAATCTTGGAGATTCCTTATAGGATAGTAATCGGGAACAGTGACCGCATTCAAACGTTTGTAATCCCCTTTCCATGCCAAATGTAGAGGAGATGCGCAAGGGCTGGTGAAGGGGCGAATAAGGCTGAGTTGAAGCATATGCTCAAACTCAGATTGAGCCTTTTTGAGCCAATCAGGAGCGAGTCGCTGTGGACGCGAAAAGACGGGTAGTCCGGAAGTAGTGATATAATGGCGAGTCGAGTGTGTGACTTTGAATGATTTGAAAGTTGGATCTACCAGATCTGGGAAAGAAGCCAAAAGGGAATGGAACTGGTCACCAGCAGTGGTGACAAAAAATGACGGGCTGAGAACAGCATTAGTAGTAACCTGAGTAGGCGTAAACAAAGACGTAGAATCGTCCCCGAGTCTCTGTTACCTGACATCTACTAATAAGTGAAAGTGGTTTAAGAAGTCCCTGGCCAGAATGGGGTACAATATATCTGCTATAACAAAAACCCACCTAAAATCCCTTCAAAGGTTGAGATCTAGGTTTAATGAGACCTGACCGTAAGTTTTTATTGGGGATAGATTCACCACGTGCAGGTTAATGGCAGATTGCTTCAGCTTGTCTGAAGTAAGACGCAAAGGCCAAATAGAACAGCTGGATCCAGTGTCAACCATGAATGATTTGTTAGACACACAATCCTTAACAAAGAATGCACGATGAGATGAATAATTGCGGGAAGAATTTGACGTGCCCAAATCTTCCGTAACTAGTTTCCTGACAGCTTGAACAAACAGGGCTGGATGCATCGACAGGCTTTGTCCTTGAATGTGGCATGGTACCAGCAGAGATTGGAAACCGTTGGAGTAGAACTAGCTGACCGTGACTTAGAACAGCTTCTGCTGCAAGATGATGAGAGCTGGCATGTTCTTGCCACAATGTGTCCATGTGACGTGCTAATGCATTGACTCTCTCCAAAATGTCATCATGTGACAAGGGAGAAGACTTTGTGGTAGTAGAGGAAGCTACTACGGGGTTCAAACAGGTATGGTGAGGTGTGGGCTGCACAGTGAACTCTATAATCTTGTCTGCCATGGTGGCTGTCTGATCGAGCTAATTGGAGTTGACTGTTGTGGCCAGTATGTATTGGACATTCGGTGGCAGCCGAGAGAAAAACAGTTTCCTAAGCAGAGGATTGTCCTCAAGTGGAGTGTCACTGAGTTCACACAAACAACGAAGAAACTCAGATGATGGCCTATCTCCCAGGTGTTCATCCTGCATCAGTATCCAGAATTTACTTTCCGTGGATTGTGTGTTCCGACGGAGAACCTCAGATTTGACGGACACATAAGTTGCGTCCAGATGTGGGTCAGCGATTAGATCTTTCACTGAGCGTGCAAGGGGTGCAGGCATCCCACAGTACAAAAGATTTAGCTGCTGTTGGTGAGGCACCGCATGGGTGGAAAAATACGCATCCAATTGAGTGAACCAAAGCGTGACATCAGCAGAGTATGCGGGTAAGCTGGGAAGACTCATTTTGTACAGAGGAAAGAAAAGAAAAGGAAGGACCAAAGAACTGACAAAGGTATTGTTGGAATAGTAACATGTGTGTGAAAAAAAAAATATTCTTTACAAAATTTTTGAATTTTTTTTTTTGTGTACTGTGTGCAGCAATGGAAAAAAAATTTCTTTTTTAGTCACCAAACCTGTGTTGCAGTCCACTGAAAAAAATGTTTGTTTTTTTTTTTTTTTTTTTGTTTTAAGAAGTTGTCAGAAAATGGTGGGCGAACAGGTAATGGTTTTTTTCAACATGTGAAGCAATCTGAACATTGCGGTAGACAGGAACGATGGCTGGAAGTTGATGATTTGCTTGCTTGAAGTGTCCTCCCATAGCTGCATTTGGTGTATGTACTGGCATCAAACATTGACAGTCGACATTGTGGGAGAAATTACTTCAAAAGGAGATTACTTGAAAGAATACTGTGTTGTTCCTTGCAGGAAGAATGCATACAACTTCAAGGTGAAAAACACAAATTCTAAAGGTTCACTTGAACGTGAGAAGATATTCTGATGTAGGGCCAGACTGCCATTCTGTAGTTTGGGTGAGGCATCTACAACGAGAAAGCTTGCGGCTGCCGAAATCCTTTTTCCGTCAGGGTCATCATTTTATAATGGAATTGAAGGCTTGTGACACCTGTGGAGTGTCTCCTTCTCCCATTATAATTATTTCTGTAGTCTTAAGGATCTGGAACACGAAGAAATTTACAAGCAGAGTGCAATTCAATAGTCGTTTATTATTAGTTCGCATTCATGTGGCTCACTACAAGTGACCATCTTTATGGTAGTGCATGGTTTGTTATAGCTCCATTCACATGCGAGTCATTACCTCTGGAGATAACAGGTGAAGTTAGAGCGGGATAAGAGTCCGCTGTGAGCTGCCAGCTTCGCAGTGTTTCTCAGCATAAGCGAGAAGGAAGAAAGAGAGAGAATGTCTTAATTCTCCTGCTTAAATAGTCATTGCCGACGAGAGTCTCACTGTAGTCTTGCACATGACAAATGGTTGCAGGCGAGATCTCACTCCTGTCTCGGACGTGGTAATGGCTACCAGCGATATCTTGTACAAAATGGCGCTGGCTTCTTGTGCCTCACTACAAACTCATAACATAGACATAATACTACAAGGTATTTTGTTCAAAACTGTACCACTTCTGCCTACTAAATAATATAATGCATTTACTCACTATTCTACCATCTCATCTATTTCTTTGCTATGTCCAAATTAAGATTTTTTTTTTTCACAAGACATGTGACCTATCTTTGTATGGAGGAGTATTCTTTAGTATTTTATACATATTTATTTTATCAACTTTGAAGAGACATAGGGTGAAGCTGAACTCAGTACTTAAATGAGGAAAGACAAATTATGTAAAGTGTTCAATGCATATTCTCTTATCTAATTAAAGTGAATAGTAGTTCTGATGACTAGTAATTCTAGTTTGTATGTTAAATCTGCAGATAAAAGTATGTATTGAGAAAAGGCTGTGAAAGTAAAATATTAGTCATTTTATCATTACTGTTTTACTAGAATAGTAACTATTTTCAGTTGTTTTGCTGTGTTATAAAAGGCAAACTTGTTTCTTGTGATTATAGGTTTTATTTGCTACCATTTGTCATTTTCAAGCTACTAAAAGATAATTCTATATGTACTTCACAGTCTGTCACATTTACTGACTTTGTAAGATATGTCTGAAATTCCAGATATCTCACATTTAAATCCTGTATATATATATATATATAAAAATTGAATAAATAGAGTCAATAGGAAGGAGTATGTTTAGACAGCTATTTGATAAACACTACACATGTTTCGATACAACATAGATCCACATATACACAGGATTTTAATCAAGCAACGGTTTACCTGTATAATGAGATCCAGTTGTATATCCTCAGGTGATATTTAATCGTTGACTTTGCTAACACATCCAGCTGGCTCTTTTGAATCTAGTAGACACTGGCAGTCCCATACTGCTCACCGTCATCATACCTCTACATGCTCGACATAAGTGGCATTGTATACATTGGCTGTCCACTTTACTTCACATGTTATGTTGCACAAGCTAAATTTTATTATTTTGCAAATACACTCACACATATGCTCATGCATATACAATCACTGACACATACACACAACTGCATATCTGAGTGTCTCCATACATACATACACACACACACACACATATATACATACATATATATATATATATATATATATATATTATATATACTCTTTCTCTCTTTTACTTGTTTCAGTCATTTGACTGCGACCATGCTGGAGCACCGCCTTTAGTGGTGCAAATCGACCCCAGGACTTATTCTTTGTAAGCCTAGTACTTATTCTATTGGTTTCTTTTGCTGAACCGCTAAGTTATGGGGATGTAAACACACCAGCATCGGTTGTCAAGCAATGTTGGGGGGACAAACACAGACACACAAACACACACATATATATACATATACATATATACGACAGGCTTCTTTCAGTTTCCATCTACCAAATCCACTCACAAGGCTTTGGTCGGCCTGAGGCTATAGTAGAAGACACTTGCCCAAGTATATATATATATATATATATATATATATATATATAGTTTGACTATAGTTTTTTTTGGGCAGTATGTTAATAAATTAATTTGATATCCTTTCCAACTCTCCATTCTTCTTATTTAATCATATTTATACATATAATAATCCTGCACATATTGAAGAGAATTTTCCTCAACGGTGTTGGTAATTAAACCAGTGAAATTTTGGATGTAGTAATCCAGTATGAGGACAAGATATCCTCACATCGTCTATATATATATTAACAGTTTGACTCAGCTTCATATGACATGAAGTTACATGGGTGTGTAGGATGACCCCATCTCTTCAGATATCTTTGTCTTTCTTCTTCCCCTTCTCTTTCTCCTTCTATCCCCTTTCTTATTTTACTGCCTCTTTCTCCCCAGAAATTTCTTATTTATGCTCAACCAATTGAACTTTCCTTCAAGATACATTATTATACTACATGTACTTAACAACCACATTGCATCACCCACAACATGAACCAAAAAAAATATATAGAAAGCTTGGAAAACTGAAAGTACTTTGTTTCACAAAAGCAACTAAGCCTAAACTTTGAAGTCACTGTCAGATTTTCTCTTGTAAAAATAATATATGATATTGTATTCAGATTTATTGAGTGATCCTTCTTTTAATGTTTGACTCTACTTTTGTATAACTGTACGTATATGTATTTATGTGTGTGTGTGTGTACATACATACATACACACACACACACACACACACACACACACACACACACACACACACACACACACACATTTATTTGAAGCTGGAGCTCTCTGTATCAATGCTGTTAATTACCTGTGGAACAGTATACACAGAATAGTGATGAAATGATGCCTCAGCTTTTAATAAATGAATAATCTGAATTAGATGTATGAAATGCTGTTTATAAGTTCAAAAGCATGCACATGCAATAGTTTTCTGCAATCTGTCTTAGATTACATCTTATTCCCAATTTTTATAGATCTATTTTAACCTAAATTCTTACCATCAAATATCATTAAACATCTAAGAATCATCATCATCATCATAAGTTCATTTTCCATGCTGGCATGGGTTGGACAGTTTGACAAGTTCCAGTGAGCCACGGCTGCATTGTACTCCATGTCAGCTTTGCCATGATTTCTACAGCTGGGAATCATGCCAAAGTCTACATAGAGCATGATGCGACCTTGTGGCTCACTGGATCCTGTTTAACCACCCAACCCATTAAATATCTTAGCATATATATATATATATATATATATATATATATATATATATATATGGTAGCATGTAAAGAAAAAAATCAACTTTTGAATGTCAGGCCTAATGGAGGCAAAGTGGCTGAATTACTTTCGAGTGTTGGACCTCATGGAGGCGAGGTGACTGAGTTCCTTTCAAGCGTTGGGCCTCATAGAGGCAAAGTGGCCGAGCTCCTTTCAAGTGTTGGACCTCACGGAGGCAATGACCAAGACCTTTGGCATTATGTTGTGCTTGAGAAGAAGACCTATCAAGCTGAGCAAAATCATAGTCGTGGCAGATACCGGTGTCACGCAAATGGTACCTGTGGCAGTGGTACGTAAAAGCACCCATCACACTCTCGGAGTGGTTGGCATTAGGAAGGGCATCCAGTTGTAGAGAACCATGCCAAATCAGACTGGATCCTGGCACAGCCTCCCAGCATGCCAGCCCAGTTAAACCATCCAACCCATGCCAGCATGGACAATAGATGTTAAATGATGATAATATATATATATATATATATATATATATATATATATATAGTAAATAAAAAAAAACAACGTGAGTACATGGTAAATATAAAGTATTAGCAGATGCTCAGGGAAGGAAAGAAAGAAAGGTGGTTTTATGTTTTGAGCAAAGCTTTCTTCAAAATCAGAGGATAGTCCAATAGAAAAGGAAGACAGGAAAAAAAATCGTCAATGATTCGCATATCTGTCTCCATACTACATACATATACACCTTTTTTTTAAATTGAATGAAATTTAATAGTATTTTAGAATGTCTAATGGAATTTAAAATTATTTTTATGCATTTGTGTACATTTAAACTAATTAAATATTATTTTACAGAATAATAGAATTAAAATTTCTTTGATTAAAACCCTTTCTAACATGGACGTATCCAAAGAGCATTTAAGGCACATAATGCTTTATAAGTACAAAAAAAGGAAACTCTGCAGCCGAAATGACTTGAAACATACACTCAAGTGGGAAAGAATGCTTGAATGAAAGAACTTGCAGAAAATGGTTTGCAAAATTCAGAAGTGGAAATTTCAGCCTTGAAGATGAAGATTGAACAGGATGTCCAGTTGAGTTTGATGATAAGCTCCTTGAGGCATTACTTGAAGAAAATCCTACATTATCAGGTGAAGAATTAGCAATAAAGCTTAGTTCAAACCATACAATTGTTCATCGTCATCTTCAACAACTTGCAAAGATTCCTAAACTTGGAAAATGGGTGCCTGATGAATTTTCTAAAAGCAACCGCAAATCCCGAGTTGACATCTGCTCTTCTCTCCATTCTCGCAAACTCATTTCACCCTTTTTGGATAGACTTGTAACTGGTGACGAAAAATGGATCTTCTATTGAAATGTTAAACATCATAAACAGTGACTTGGGAAAAGGGAAAAGGCTCAACCACAAACAAGAAGGGAACTTCATGGAAAAAAGGTTCTTCTCTCTATCTGGTGGGATTGCAAAGGAGTAATTCACTTTGAATTGTTACCACCTAATGCAACAATCAATGCTCAAGTCTACTGTCAGCAATTAGAGTGTTTGAACCAAACTTTGAAGAAAAAAAGACCCCCTTTAGTGAATTGAAAAGGAGTGATGTTTTATCAGGACAATGTGCGACCCTACACTGCAAAGATCACATCACAGATGATCGAAGAGCTTGGTTAGGAAAAAATTCCCCATCCACCTTATTCTCCCCACCTTGCTTCTTCAGACTACCATTTGTTTCATGGTTTATAGAATCATTTGGGGGACATAACTTTCACAAGCCATGAGGAGGTTGAAACTGACATTTCAGAGTTCTTCGCTTTGAAACCAAGAGTTTTACATTGATGGGATTAAATTGCATGTAAATAGATGGAAGGAAGTCATAAATAATCAGGGAAACTACATTGATGATTAAATTTCGATTACTTGTTTTCTTTATTCAAAATTCGGACAGAACTTATGGGATGACCTGATATATATAATTAAGATGTTTTGCAATTGTGTGTATAATTGTAACCTTTTGTTGGTATCAGTATTTTTAATGACAATCATGTCATGCATACAATATGCATAAGTATCTCAAATTTTGAAATGAGTTAATGTTAATATATTGAGATGTGTTAGTTTCAAACTTTTGAACTTAATTTTATTGTTTTTTTGTTCTCTATGTTACAATCAATTCATTCTTTGGTCATCTGAAGATATACATATCTCTTGGTTAAATTGAAGCTAAACACCTTTATCTTCAACACAGTTTCATAACACCGTGTAACAGATTTATTTTGTCTTTGGTCAGCAGGTGTTATTTTCTATTTGCTTCTATTTAGAAATCAAAAGAAATTACTACTATTCTCTTCAAACTTTGCCTTTGTGACCTGGACATCAATGTTTTGAAACTGACCTATTTTTCATTACATGTCAGACAGATTCAGCACTGAGTTGCTGAAACAAAAATATTGTTATTGCAAATATCTTGCTCAGAACCACATTTTTGCTAGTCAGTTGCTTGACCTTCACCACTTGAGCATGTCCCTTAGTGGCTGGCAGTATGTGCTTCTCTGTGTTGAGAGGGATTCTTTGGAGTTTGAATAAATGTAAGAAAAGCAAAGTTTGAAGGAAATATTAGCCATTTTTCATACTTTCTAGGGGTAAGCAACCCTAGGACAAAAATCATGTTACACAGTGTAATCACTAGTAGTATGGTAATAAAAATATAATGTAAGATAAAGAAACCTGGAAGATGAGGTTAATAATCTCCAGATTACTCAAGATTCTCATTTTTCATTGCAGGAAGTTGCTCATACTCACACATCAGTCGACAATGACAGGAAGATGTATTTACAAGCGGCAATTGTACGTATAATGAAAGCAAGGAAAGTCAGCAGGCATAACCTACTAATTGATGAGGTAAGTATCAAACATAATATTTATATGTGATGAACAAAAGATCTACGATGACATAGTCTTTTATTCCCAACATATATAAGACTTTGAAATCCTATTTTTGCCTATATATTTCAGCTAATATGTCAAACAATTTATACACCAATTTGCTTGAATTCTAGATTTTACCCTTCATAATACACCAACTTTTCCTTGTCTTCTCACATTCAGTAAAAGTTAAATAAATTGTGAGAACCCTTTAAAAGATGTTTATTGAAAAATAAAAAGTAATGTCCTTGAACTTTTAGTAACAGCTTCCATCTAAAAAAAAAAACACTACACCTCACTCTCTCCTTAACCTAACCTAATAAGATATTAATCAGGGTTAAAGAATACATTATCTTTGGTTGATTGCTGATCATGTACAAGATCCTAAGTCACCTGCTTTGAGGGCTTGTACCTAATAAATACTCTATCAGTATTTAAATCACTTTTAACAGACTTTATCTTCATCATTGCTGTTACTTCCATTCCACTTTATTGAAGGAAATATTAATCATTTTTCATACTGATATGAGTTTTGATGGGTATGCCATCCAGCTCACTATTGCTTGTGACCCTTTGTCATTTTATCCACTCTACATATGAGGTGAGGCCAAATCTCAAATGACACTAGGGTTTTATGCTTTCTATTTCTACTAAGAACTGGTTTTTCCTTGTTTACTTTATCATAATTTTTTTAAAATCAGCTGGTCAAAAAAAAGAAGAAGCAATGCTCATTAACTTTGCAGGCCCCCTAATATTGGTGAAATTGATGTAGTGAGGAGGTACAAATCATTTCTCTTGATATATATATATAGTGATTGAATTACTCTACAATAATATATGACTTGCTAGTTCAGAGAAGCAGATTCATTATAGGAGCTGTTGCTGAACAAAGGGAAAACAGTAAATCTGTTTACTAGTGCTGTGTTGAGTAAGTTAGACAAATTTTCCAGATTATAGTTTTGTTGGGGATGCAGTATTGGATGTTAGTATGGACAAAATCACCAATTGATCAGGATTGAAGTATTTTCTGGTCCTGGAGAGGACCAAGTGTTTTGTACATGGTTTTGCAATATTATACATATGTAATTGCTATGAAAGTTTAAGACATTACAGAACAAGTTTGAGGTATTAGCAGTATTTTGTTCATGAACAGGGAGTATATAGTTTTGCAAGAATGATTTCTTGGCATATGGAATGGTAGTGATTTGTGTTGTTGAAGGAAGTAATATTGTCAGGAGTGAGGTGTCTCTCTTGCATGTGAATGTTGCCCTGTGTGGAAGATACTGAAGAACACAAAGTGTTGTTACTGGCATATAAGTATGTGCATATAAATAACAACAAGATGGTAATTTATTTCCACGACAGTTAATGTGAGAAACCTTGAGATACAACAGAGTTCATAGAAAATGAGGTAAAAGAACTTTTTTGATGCATGCTGTGATATGATGATGATGATATCAAACAGAAATCTTCCATCTATAAAATAAGTGACAGATAGAGATCACAGAGAGCTAATTTAGGGTTTAAACCATTCATGGTTAAGGACAACAGCATAACTTACATGGTATTTTTCAAGTTTAACACTAAGGTTGTGTTACATAGGAAAGCAGATCTGTGGTTAGTCTGTTTCCATAGATATTTTACTGATGGTTATTTTAAAGGAAAGAAAACTCAGCACACAAGGTGATGAAGAAGATGACCAGATGCATTCCAACTGTGACTACCTTTTTTTAGCATATTTATAACTACACTGTTCAATGTGTTCTTGTACAAGATAGTGGATGTGCTTTGAATGAGTTTTAGCTGCTATGATCTAGTAGATGAAACATCCCTCATTGGCTCAGTTGGTAATTTTGGTTGTTTATGACTGTTTCAGTCACCTTTGAAATATTGCTAGTGAGGGCTATAATTAGGTAGATGGCTGGGCCTGAGAGACTAGCATTTGATGGGATAAGAGACATCTATGTGTACGTATACAAGTTGAAAAGTGAAAAATTGAAGAATTTGGAGAGAATATGGGCTTATCCTGGAACACACTGAGATGATGGAAGGAATACTGTCATGAGCTGCCACAGTGTTGGTTTGGACTGACCATAATGCTTTCTCACTTAATGACTATTTGTACATGATAGTCAGCAGGTAGAATTGCAGGAAGAGATTTGTTGTGTACAGTATGGAGACAAAAGCAAAACATGCATCAAAAGTGGTGGCATTATCTGTCCAAATAACTGTTTATGTAGCCAACTTGCTTGAAGAATGGTAGATAAGAGGAATCTGCAAAGTTACAAATCCTCATGGCAATGGAGCAGAAGGTCCAGCTGCATTGTGGATAATGAGCAAGATTGCAATTTGTGTTGCACAAACACATTTTTGTTTTCTCAGTGAATGTCTTATCATTGATGCTTCTCTGTTGTTGACTGTTGGTGAGGTTGTACAGGTGTTGTAAGTGGAGTTCTTCTCTTGCACAAGGTTATGAATCTTAATTATATAGGGAAGATGATATTAGTCACCTACCTAACTATCTTAAATTAGAGATGAAGCATGTAATAGAACGACCGTGCGAACCAAAGGAGAATGGCAACGTAGAGGAAGATGACTCCTTTAAACGCGTCGCACGGTCAAACACAAAAACATAATATATTACATAGAAGGCTCGTCGTGAGAGATACGAGCCAAATGCCAGAAGGAATCAGAGAGTGACAAACACAATCGTTAGATGTATAAAGAGAGTAAGTTTATTAACATAGTGAAACTGTAGTGTCTGTGTGCGTGCATGCGGCATATATAAATAACACAGTAGATAAGTCAGGCCTTCGTGTACAAGAGTATGTATACAACAATATGAAATGACGGACTGTCGTATAAGCATGAGTGTGTGTACAATATGTGTGTGTGTGAGTGAGAGGAACACAGAATATAGAAAGAGTGTCTGTAACATAGACTATAAAAGTCCTAAACACAGAGATAGAGAAAACCAGTTCGTATAAGAGTTACACTAGATATAGAATGTTCATACGCAGGAAGTTGTGGCCAAGAGAGCAGAGCTGTTGTATCACATGTTGTGTGTGTTGAGCGTCGATGCTGCGATTGGTTACCTGGTATAGTGTATTCTAGCAGTTTGGTTCTGACTGTCAACTCATGGTGGAAATAATCCACTCATACAGTGTAAAGATGAAACCGTGTTTGTTGTTGTTGGTGTGTACTCTGGTGGTGGGGTTGCTGGCAACGACATTGGTAGACAGTACATTGGTGGTGAAGACATCGTCACTGGAAACTGGCTGTAGCTGTGTTCTGTATGTGTGTGTGGTCAGCGACCAGACCTGTGAGAGGTCTGAAATCGAAGACGACTAGCGCGTTCAAACAGGCTTATTTATAGATGAAATACGGCTCACTGGAAACCCAGAAAAACTCTCTCTCACATGACCTTATTATAAGGCCACGACTGGACAGAATGCACCCTGGCGCGAAGCAGAACTGGGGACAATTGCCGCACAAATGAGAACCAATCAGGGTGATGGACACAAGGGTCCAAGGCAGCCGAAGGCTAGATGTTAGCCGCTTCGTTATCATTCATGATTGAATGCCCGAGAGAGAGGTTTCACCACAAGCGTATTTACTGCCATTGATAGTCAATGCAGGGTCATCTAGTCCTGAATTCTAATATTGCTTCAACAATTGTAATGTATGGTAGAGAGCTAAAGAAAGATCTCTGGTGAATAACTATATGTACTCTAAATTTCTCACTGAATTGACTTCTGATCTTAACTTTGCTTACTTCATTCTCATGCATAACTTGAATGACTTATGCTATTCATCTTACTTAGTTTATCAATGCCACCACATTATGGAGCATAGAATCCTGTTGAAGGTTTTCTGACCAACAAATACAAAATAATAGTTCTTTTTCTAAAATTTGTCATACAAAAAAAAAAAATGTAACAACATATTTGATTAAAACCCCTAAGGATCGCAATGAAGACTGGATCATTATACTTAAAATACTGATTGAATAATTATTTTATCCAAAGTAAACTGTATGATCTGAAGAAACTTCAGGTGGTCTATAAATAATTCAAAAATGGATGTGGTGTCAATGAATGTTGAAAGCTGGTGAAAAAAATACCATGTACATAGAGAGTATCTTTGGAAAAATAAGACATAGAAGAGATGTTTAATGACCAAAATGAATGGTTATGCACTGTACAATAGGCCTGTCTGACTGATGTCAGTATGGAAAAACTGACATAAAAATGCTGATTATATATTTGTCCATGACTTACATACTAAACCCTCAAGTGGCTTGTGCTTCTGATATATGTGGTGGGTAGCATATCCTGACATTTTGGCCTATGGGATCAAGAGGAAATATGTTATAGGGTTTGAAAAGTTAATTAGTTGGAATATTTTATAAATGACAAATTTACTGACTTTAAAGCATCTAGTGAGTCCTATTTGGAAAAGGGTGGGTTCTGCCAGGTTGAATTGCTGTTATGACCTAGTAGATTATGAAACCCTTATAACATTTCTTAATATAGTTTTATTTATTTATTTATTTCTCTTTTATACCTTTCAGGTAATCAAGCAGTCCAAATCTCGATTCACACCTAGTGTTAGTCTCATCAAGAAATGTGTAGAAACATTAATTGATAGACAGTATCTGGAACGATCTCCAAACCAAGCAGATGAATATGTCTACGTTGCATGATAACAATGTTACCATAGAACACAACTCCTGTTAGTATGACTACAACCAGCTGCCAACATTAAAAGTTTCTGTGACTTAACCTTGTTGTTCATTTGGGAACAGGGTCTCTTTAACTAAGGTTGTCTTTCATGGTGAAGCAAGATTTACCAAACATAAGCCTTGCTCTTCTAACAATATATATATATATATATATATATATATATATATATATATATATATATTGTATTCCTAGCTTATCAAGTGACTTGAAGATTTGGGAATGCAGTGTGATAAAAAGGAGAAAAAAGGGATAGATCTGCAATAAAAACAAAGAAAATAATTTCTCATTTAATTTGTAGTCTTTCCTATTTGTTTCTTGTGTCTCTTGTTACTTTCTGTGGTTATGAACCTTATTTTGTCTACATGTAACCCAAATCCTTTTAAAGTTTGTTCAAAAATTTTGTCTTAATGTATATCCTCTCTCTCTCTCTCTCTCTCTCTCTCTCACACACACATATATTCAATAATACTTAGCAGAAATCGTTCCAGAATAACACAGTAACAAAAAAAGGTCCTACGATTTTGGCCATTTAATATTGTTTATCTTTGAATAAATAAAGGGAATTGTGAGTATATTTAAAATATAAATACTTTTAAGGAATGAAAAAGACAAAATTTCAGTTAGACACAGCTCTATATTTGTCTAAAATATATATCCATTGAACAAACTTTTGTAAGGTATCTCTATCTATTTAAAAATTTTCTTTTGACCTGGCAACCAATAAGAAGCGACTGTTCTATTTTCTTTGTAAATTTAACTTTTAACATTAATAACAATGAGAGTTACTCAGTGTTTTGAAATGAAGTTTTTGCTACATTTTAAGTAGTATGAATTTACTAATTAGGAAATCGAGGTTCTCTTTAGTTAAAGTTGTCTCTCATGGTGAAGCAAGATTTACCAAACAACATAAATCTAACTCTCCAGACTCAAAGATTTCAGAATATACTGTGATAAAAAGGTATAAAACAAGAAAATTATTCCTTATTTAACATAATGTCTTTCCTATTTGATTTTTGTATCTCTTGTTACTTTCTATACCAATCAAACTTAATTTGACTACATGTAATATAATTCCTTTTAAAGATTGTTCCAAAATGTTGGCTTCTTGTTCTTTATAGATTTCAAACTGAGTTGCTGTTGTTGGTATATAGCTTCCATGTTTGGATTGGTGCTTCTTTAATACTTCATACTGAACAAAATCCAAATGTGCCAATTAACTCAAGCTGCAACCTTAATCTCACTATCAAAATATTTCTTTATTAGTTTTATTTAATCCGTATTATTCAGCTTAATGCCAGATAACCTGGAGCTAAGTATGTTTTTTTAAATTCCTGTGGTTAGTGACAGCATTTATTCTTATACCATTTTGTATATTATTTTCCAGATATTTCCTCCTATGTCCTTTATTGTTACTATTATGCAATTCATGAGTTTTCATGCTTATAAACTGGTTTTAATTTGCTTTTATATAATTCCTTCCTTTAGAAATTTGAAGTGCTGATTAATATATTTTATCCTTTAAGGTAGCTTGAAGGTCTAATAATTGTGTGTTCATTTTATTTTTCATATAAACTGTGTATTTATTCTGCTAAGTAGGGATTGATGTCAATAAAGTTCACAAAGTCCAGTTAGTTTTTGTGCTGTGAGATGTGAATTCTAATGTTTTTTGGTAGATCCCTTCAACAGAGAAGAAATATTGACAAGTGTGTTGGGTGGCTTGTTTTTCTTTTATGTGACTCTCACAAGTTTTGATTGCCTGAATAAGATTTACAATCCCGTAGAAGATTACACTCATAGAATCTCAATGATTTTATGAAAAGTGTAACAGTTTTCTTGCAAAAAAAGGCATTTGTTAATGAAATTGGATGTTTGGTACAAATGTACTCTGGTAAGTATAGCTGTTCATAGAATGGTAAAAAAAAGAATAAAGCTCAAACCTATTAGTAGGCTATCTATGATTGGAAAATATCATTTAAAGGCTGTAAACATTCAAATTGTGTTATTTTACTAATGGGCTTTCTGAAAACTTTTTGCTATAAATGTTCTTGCTACACTGGTAATGTAGTTGATTAGCTGGTTACATCAACAGACTTTGATCTGCCACTCTTAAGGAGCTATCTTCACTTCATTTCAATAAGTTAAATTTTATTGTATCACAACTCATTCTCTCTCTCTCTCTCTCTCTCTCTCTATATATATATATATATATATATATATATATATATATATATATATATATATATATATATATATATATATATATATATATATATCAGACTAAATGCCTTGCATTTACTTAATCTCTGAACAAAAGTAACAGTGATATACTGGAGATGATTAAATGAAATTTTTGGTCTTCTGTCTGATCAAAAAAAATTAATATGTAAAATGTTAAATCACTACTGTTACTTCCCTTCCTTATAAAAATTGGAAAAGCTCTCGGTCTCTCAATGTTAATGTTTGACTTGGAGTTAGATCTGGGCTATTAAGAAGATAATCATTTATTCAATTTTCAATGAAGATTAAATGTGTGTACTGAAACATTGTCATGAAAATAAACAAAACAAGGAACATTTTTCAACAATTTCTTAAATTTTCTTATTACTTAAATAATTGTGATCTCTTGTGTCATGAAATACCTTGTGGTCAAGTGAAACCTGTGGGGAATGTGTTGGGAGATGAGTTTACCATGGAACAGACTTGCATAACAGCTTTTTGATACACCTCCTAATCAGAAATATACCTAATGATAAAATTGGCTTAGATGGAGATTAAGGATTAACAACTGGAGTGGCTTCTTAGCAAACTTGAATTACTGAGTTCAAGAGACTTATGAAACATTAATTATTACTTGTTTAAATTCTTGAAATGAATTATGACTAGTTTAGCACAAAAAGCTACCATTATTAAGAATGAGTTTAAGTATTTTGAAATTAGTTTTATGGTTTGTTACTTAGCGGTCAAGAACTTTAAAATCAGCAGTAGATATAAAAGCTCTTAGTTTTAACCCCATTGAAACAATATGCATATTTTTAGGCATAGAGCAACTAAAAATGATCAAAGAATGGATCAATAAAATTAAACAGAATATAAAGTTAACTGTCTGGAAACCCCAGCAGAGGCATAACTGCTGCTCCTTACAGAAATGAACCTTTTAATCAATGTACTTAAAGCTAAATAGACTAACTATGTCAATGAGAGTTAATTAGGTAATGGATTTTATACGGTGCCAAAGATGAAATAAGAATCAAGCCTTCAGTTGTTTGATACTCCATCAATCTACCCGGCTGTGACTCAACATTTTCTTTCTGTTCACATTCACCATCCAATAGCAGCTCTCTACATAGTATTTGATTTTTACAGTACTAAAATCTTTTTCCAAAATACTAATTTCATTTATTAGTTTATTTGAGGGAATGATTGAAACTTTAAGTTTAAGGTTTTTGATTTCTGACAATTATTTTAATGGTTTTTTTTAACTGTATTTTAATTTCGTATCTCTGAGTGCTCAAATACTTTTTTTATAATTGCAAAGAAAAGTCAGAATAACCACTGCTTGCTCCCTCTTCTCCCTCTCTTTCAAGAATAGCTTCAATTTCTGTCTTTGTTAGCAATATGCCCCTTCCACACCTTTTTATTTTCTTATTCAATTGAAAGCAATGGTGAAAAGCTAGTCATCTTATCTCCATTTTAAAGAAACGGCTCAATCATTACTGAGTTCCATAAAATTAGTGACATCCTGAATGAACATTACTTCACTTAGTATATATTATCATCATTTAATGTTTGCTTTCCCAGCTAGCATGGATTGGATGGTTTGATGGGATCTGACTGAGTTCCAATGTCATCTTTTACTTGGTTTCTACAGGATGCATTTTCTAACACCAACCACTTAAAGTGTACTGGGTGTTACAAAGTCTATTGGCACTTGTGATGTTGCTGTGTAACTTAAAAGAGAAAAATGTAATGGAAAATGCTCCCACTTCTAAGAGGGGAGTTTTTGAAAAGGGTAGGTGGATGGCTTTATGTCAGATGTTGATTGACAGAGACAAGCACAGGTGTCTTGTTATAGAGGAGATGCATAGCTGAAGGAGATAAAAGTAAGGTGGTGATGGGGTGCTAGAGCAAACTCTCAAAGTACAAAAAGGAAACATGAGAGAGGATATGGACAGTGGGTCATGAGAGGAAATGATAGAGCAGATGCTTTCATAAGAGTGTGTGAGGGGAGAAACAAATTGTTTAAGAAGGGGTGAATGTAATGAGTGATGAACTATGTTGAAGGGAAATACCAGCATAGAGAGGGGGTAGGGAGAAATAAAGATAGGAATGGTTCAGGAAGGAGAATAGATCAGAAATGATGTGCAAGGTGTAGGAGTGGTGAACAAGGAGCTATAGTAAGCGAGACATGATGACAGATATGAGAGGACATTGAGAATAGTAGCAGATAAGAAAGAAGAATTCAGAATGGAGTATAGAAGAGGGAAGAAAGCATTGGTTGAAAGGAGAATATTGGTAGATATAATGTAGGCAGGAATGATAATGAGGAATGGAAGTGGTTCCATGGAGAGAGGGAGGTGGATGGAAGTGAGAGAATGTAGCATGTGCCAATTCTACTCTTAGGTGGTTACTGCAGCTAGGAGTACCATAGATGGGGGAGTGATAATTATTAGGGAATGAGAATTGGGGGAAATGCTTGATATGTTAGAGAGAGAAGAGGGTCATAGCCCTGGATATACAAGCATATTAGTGGTTATAAGACATCATTTTTGCTGTGATGGACAGGTCTCTTGAGCACAGCAAACCAATATACATATATATATACACACTCACACATAAAATGAATTGAAAGGGATAAAATATTCAGGTGGGTACTGTATGAGCACTCAGTTATAATCCAGGTTATGGCTAACCACATTGAACTATAAGGAGCACCTAGAATTGCTTAAGTCAAGCAATCCCAATATATTTCATCCAATGGGTAAATCTTGGATTTGCTTCACTAGATTATAAATATTTTACCAGGTGTATATCCAAAACAATTATCAGATAACGATGAAGTGTCCAATTTTGAACTGAAAGTTTATTTTACTTTATCTCAGCAAAAAGCAATGCAGTTAATCAAAGTATGCACCTAAATTATCAATAGAATTTTGCCATTTTATTGGTAGCTTATTTATGCCGGCAGTGAAGAATTCTGGAGAGCAAGAGGTGAAGAAATCACGAAAGGCTGTTTTTGCATCTTCAGATTTGAATTTTTTTCCTTGCAAAAAGTTGTCTAATGCCTGGAAAACGTGATAGTTGATGCAAAGTCCGGTGAATATAGTGGACAGAATACTTCCAAGTTTAGTTTCTGTAACTTGAGTAGTGTTCTTTCTGCAACATGTGGTCGAGCATTGTCTTTAAAGATAATTGTCCTGTCTCTATTGACCAATCTCAGTTGTTTAATTCTAAGTTCACTCATCATTTCATCCAGTTGGTCGATGTATCCATCCATTGTAATTGACTTACCAGGTCTCATGAAGCTGTAGTAGATGACACTAGCGCTGGTCCACCAAACAGACACCATTAGCCTTTTTTGGTGAATATTCTTTTTTGGATTTTGTTTTGGCACTTCGTCTCTATCCAGCCACTGTGTTGTTGAAAATAATCCATTTCTCATCACGTAACAATATGATGCAAAACTGGTTCACTTTTGTGCCATGACAGCAAAGAACAGCAAGTTTCAAGATGACGTGTCATTTGATGCTCATTCAGTTTGTGTGGTACCCACTTTTCCAGCTTCTTTACCATGCCAATTTGTTTCAGATGGTCCAATACAGTTAGAATCGAAACACCAAACCTTGCTGCTAACTCCTGCATAGTTTGAGAAATATCCGCTTCCACTAATTCCAGCTCATCCGCACTCGTTTGCCACATCTTCACCAAACACCCCATTAATGTTTTGAGCTGTCTGGGATGTATTGGTTCTATGATGGAACTCCTATTCACAAACAGTACAAATTTTTTTATCAGTCCATGAGTTCACAAAAATTGATTTACAAGAGAAAATTCACAATATAATCAGACACCATGAATTGCATTCTGAAAAGTGATGATGTAACTCTTCAATGTTGTAAAACAAAGAATTGTCAGGATAAAATGTTAGAGTTAATGACTGTCAAACTTGGTGCATAAAAGAATCGGACATTTCATTCTTAATGACCTGATACAATGAATCTGTGTATTTTAAAAATTTCTACCTCGTTGACGAATGACAGGGACCTTCTCTTTGTGGCTGATGACTTCAATGGACATGTTGGACAACATACAGGGGGCTTCCATGGTGTACATGGAGGCTATGGTTTTGGTTCCCGCAATGAGGAAGGAACCAGGCTGCTGGAGTTCTGTGATGCAAATGACCTTATGGTTTGCAATACGAACTTCAGGAAACCTGCCAGTCACCTACTGTTCTGGCGGACACACTAGCCAAATTGACTACATCCTCACCAGGAAAAGGGAAAGATGGCTGCTTATAAATGCCAAACCATCCCAGGCAAAGAATGTACCCCACAACATAGACTAGTAGTTAGGGACTTCAGGATCAGGGCTAAGTGGTTGCCTAGAAGACGACCAGCATTAAAGAGAAGGGTCTGGCAGCTTAAAGATCCTGCAAATGGACAGAGATTTAGAGACATATTATTCAACGCCTTTGACGAAATAGAAGGGGATTTAGCTTCACACGATGTAGAAGACAACTGGACGTTTCTACAGGACAACCTGCTGAGGGCCATGAACCAGATCTGTGGATGGTGCAAAGTCCCCTTTCGACCCAAAATAACATGGTGGTGTAACAATGTGGTGGACAGGGCTACTAGAGAAAAGAAACAGGCTTGGAAGAACGGTGGTAGCAAGGAATTGTATCAGACTGCCAGAAGGGAAGCTAGGAGACAGGTTTATTTAGCCAAAGGGAAAGCAAGAAAAAATTTGCCAATGTTCTGTGGCGTGAGGATCAAAGTCTTGAGGTGTTTCGTGTTGCAAGACAGTGTGTGAGAGAGAATCGTGTTGTCGTGGGAGAGAAATGTGTTCTCATGGATGATGGTTCACTTGCACTAAACGTGGCTGCAAAAAGAGAGGTTTGGAGATGCCATTATGAAAGATTGCTCAATAAAGAGAATGAATGGGAGAAAGAGAGTCTGCCGAATGTCAACCCAACAGAAGGACCAGCTACCTGAATTGACAGTACCTTGGTAGATAAAGCAATTAAGGATATGAAGACAGGGAAAGCCCTCAGCCCAAGAGGAATCACTGCAGAGATGCTCAAAATATCTGGCGGTGTCGGCTATAGCCTAGTCACCTGTATAGTTAACCAGATGATACAGGAAGGAGTCATACCCAATGACTGGTGTAGCAACACCATAGTCAACTGCTACAAAGGTAAAGGTGACGTTTTAGATACAAATAATTAGAGGTATCAAGTTGTTGGATCAGGTAATGAAGGTCACCTGGAGGGTCATAGCCCAACTAATTAGGGAGAGAGTCAGTCTCGATGAGATGCAGTTTGGATTTGTGCCAGGGAAAAGCACCACTGATGCTATATTTCTGGTAAGACAGTTGCAGAAATATCTAGCCAAGGATAAACCTCTATATCTGGCTTTCGTTGATATGGAGAAAGCCTTTGACAGGGTCCCCCCGATCTCTCATCTGGTGGTCAATGAGGAAACTTGGGATAGAAGAATGGTTAGTGAGAGCTGTGCGAGCCATGTACAGAGATGCTGTCAGTAAGGTGAGGGTTGGCAACAAGTACAGTGAAGAATTCCGAGTAGAGGTAGGGGTTCACCAAAGTTCAGTCCTCAGCCCCCTCCTATTTATCATAGTCCTCCAGGCAATAACAGAGGAATTCAAGACGGGATGACCTTGCTCTAATTGCTGAGTCACTATCAGAACTAGAGAAGTTTCAGGTGTGGAAGCAAGGATTAGAATCGAAGGGCCTTAGAGTCAACCTAGCTAAAACCAAAGTCCTAATAAGTAGGAAGGTAGACAAACCACAAACCCCTTCAGGCAGATGGCCCTGCTTGATTTGTAGAAAAGGCATAGGTAGAAACTCTATAAGATGTAAGCTATGGATACATGAGAGGTGCAGCAATATCAAAGGAAGGCTAACTAGGAAGATAGTTTTTGTATGTGGTAGATGCTCAGGAGCAATAAACACTGAAAATGTGCAGAGAACAACTTCTGCCACATTCCAGGGAGAAAAACTAGAAGTAGTAAATAGCTTCCGTTACCTAGGTGACCAAGTCAGTAGCGGGGGAGGGTGCTCTGAAAGTATAGCTGCTAGAATAAGAATAGCCTGAGCAAAGTTCAGAGAGCTCTTACCACTGCTGGTGACAAAGGGCCTCTCGCTCAGTGTAAAAGGCAGACTGTATGACAAATGTGTATGAACAGCCATGCTACATGGCAGTGAAACATGGGCCGTGACTGCTGAGGACATGTGTAAGCTTGCAAGGAATGAAGTCAGTATGCTCTGATGGATGTGTAATGTCAGCGTGCATACTAGACAGAATGTAAGTACCTTGAGAGAAAGGTTGGACCTAAGAAGCATCAGTTGTGGTGTGCAAGAGAGACAATTGTGCTGGTATGGTCATGTGGTGAGAATGGATGAGGATAGCTGTGTGAAAAAGTGCCACACCCTGGCCGTTGAGGGAACCTGTGGAAGAGGTAGACCCAGCATGACCTTTGAACATTAGGCCTCATTGAGGCAATGACTTGTGACCAAGACCTTTGGAAATATGCTGTGCGTGAGAAGACCCAGCAAGCCAAGTGAGACCATAATCCATGGCTTTGCCAGGGGTATAGCCAGCCCACTTATGCGTACTTTTCCTTCATTGGACACTAAACTCTGCTTGCGAAGACCTGTTGGGGCAAGTGAAATCGAAATTGTAATTGAACCAAATTTGATGACTGGCACCTGTGCTAGTGGAGCACTAACAGCACTGTCTGACCGTGATCATTGCCAGAGCAGCTGTGTAGCTTCAGTGCTGGTGGCACATAAATAGCACCATTTGAGCGTGATCATTACCAGTGAGATCGTTGCCAGTGCCGCTGGACTGACTCCTGTGCTGGTGGCATATAAAAAACATCATTTTGAGCGTGGCTGTTGCCAGTACCACCTGACTGGCCCTTGTGTTGGTGGCACATAAAAGCACCCACTACACTCTCGGAGTGGCTGGCTTAGGAAGGGCATCCAGCTGTAGAAACTCTGCCAGATCAGATTGGAGCCTGGTGCAGCCATCTGGTTCGCCAGTTCTCAGTCAAATCGTCCAACCCATGCCAGCATGGAAAGCGGACGTTAAACGATGATGGTGATGATGAATTATACAACGTATTTGATTTAAATGTGTTTAACGCGTGTTTCTTCTGCATAGACATCTAGCAATTGTATTTGCATCCAGTTACTTTCAACTGGTTTATTAGTCTATGCAACTTTATTCGAAGTCCCAACACTGATGTGGTCTGAAGTGAACTGAGTGTATGTAGATTTAGCTAGCATCATTTTGTTAAATTACTATAGATTTTGAGTGCAAAGAATGTGAAAGGAAGATTTGGAAACCTTATATGGCTATAAAAACTGCTATAAGGTTGATCTTATCCAAACCTTAGGTTTGAAGTTTGAATTGAGAATACTAGTCCTTTAATTTGGTCTAAGTATATATTTTTTAAACCCTAGCCTTAGGTGGATTATGAATTAGTGAGCTTCAAATATTGCTTACGATTGCTGGTTACTAGTTCAGATATAATTGAGCTAAGTCACATGTCATGAAGTTGAGGCTTCTATGCCGAGCTAGTTACATGATACAGGGGCTTCACAGGTTGAGTTCTGTTAACCTTGGTGAAGATATTTCACAACAGTATGAGTGAACCTGTGTGGGCGCTGTTGGCGGTGTATATGTTGAGTAGTCAAGTTGACATTGGCGATGAAGCTTGTAGTAAACAGTTGAACAGTGGTGTTGATGTTATCGTTGGAAACTGTCTGGCTGGAGCTCTGTAGTCAAACGACCAGACCTTAGATGATCTGAAACCGCGACAAACTGGCATGGATGAAGCAGGCTATTTATAGGAAAAAATGGGCTCCAGAAGCATCAGAAAACACTCTCTCACGTGACCTTATTAGAAGGCCACGATTGGTTGGTATGCACCCTGGCACAAAATAAATGCCACGCAAATAACAGCCAATCAGGGTGACGGACACAGCAGGGTCCAAGGCTGACCAAAGGCTAGATGTTACCCACTACGTCCGCATTTACAAATATACAACCGAGAGAGAAGCTTCCGCTACAGGTACATAAGTAATACAGACAGACAAGCATACACACACACACAAACACACAAAAGACAGACCCATATACATACACTCTACACATGCATGCACATAAAGGCATGGAAACACACATCCATATATAACAGACACACATACATTCACACAAACCCATACACACAGACACACTCAAATGCGAGACAGAGGTACACACATGCACATACATACAAACACACAAAATGCACACATGAATATGCAGAATACATACAAATATACACACATACATGAATATATGCATACACACACATACATACATGCATGCATGCATACATACATTATGTGCATACACGCACACAAACAGATAAAAAAGAACGCAGCTCCAATAACGGACAGAGTCAACATCCATTGATAAGGTTGCAAAAGGCAACGAAAATTTTGGAAGGAAAATATAAATAGTAAATGAGTGGAAATCAAACTGGTGAGTGTGTCAGATTATAAGGCATTAAGACAATACGACTCTTCCCAGACACAATATGTGTGTGTGTGTATCTATCTATCTTTATATATATATATATATATATATATATATATATACACACACATGAATCAGAACAGTTTTGATTCAAATTCTGTGGTACAAGTCTTCCTTTGTCCACACACACACACACATAAACATTAGTATAAGATATAGGTTCAGAGAAATCATATGGCTATCACACTAAGCTCCTCTAACAGACCATATAGTAATTCACTACAGAGAAGTATAATGCAGAGTGTCCATACAGCTGAAATCCAGATGATCCAAATAATGAAGTTATTTCATGAGGCTCATATTAGTTATTTCATGAGGCTCATTAAAACTCAGGAGGTATGAAAGGTGATTATATTTATTTAACCACTCAACTTCCATAGGATTACGACCATTTCACAACCTCCTTCATTCTGTAATAATTTAAGTGTGGAATAAATTGTGTTCATGTGTTTGCATAGATATGCATGCTATACATTATACAATAGAGTCATATATTCACAAATCAATGCATATAAAGCAAGCTAGCTCATCAAATCACCAAACCATCATGGTTACACCAATGTTTCAGGTTGTATATATACAGGGGTTGGACAAAATAATAGAAACACCTAGCATCATAGCATCATAATTTTGAAATATCTATAAAACTGTCAAAAGCATGTTTATTTTTATGCTTTTTGATTTATTATTAGTGTTGCTTAATATGTTTTGCTAAAATTGCTGTTTCTTTTCAAATATCATCAGAAAAAGATAATTAAAATTCATTAAAATGATAGATCTATCAGACTTTCAAAGAGATCAAATTGTTGGTGCTCATAGTAGGTGCTAGCATAATGAAAACAGCTGAAAGGTTTGGTTTATCAGGAAGTACTGTCTTGAAAGTAATGACAGAAAGAGAGAAAAACCTCTTTGTCGAAACAAAACTCCAGAAAAAAAAAAAAAACTTTCAGATAGGGGCTGTCAGACTCTTACATGAATTGTTAGAAAGAATCACAAAAGTTCAGCTCCCAAAATTACTGACCACCATGAGAACCCAGTTTCCACAAAAACTGTTTGCTGGGAGCTGCATAAAGCCAGATTTCACGGGAGGACTGCAATCAGAAAACCACTACTTTCAAAAAAGCATTTTATCTGATCAAATTCATCCTATGGTTGCAGAACTGTTTCCGGAGGGAAACACAATCTTTCAGGATGATAATGCACCAATTCACACAGCTAAAGTTGTTACTGAATGGCACGAGGAATTTTCTAGTGAAGTTGAACATCTAATCTGGCCACCACAGTCCCCAGATCTCAATATCATTGAGCATTTATGGTGCATTTTAGAAAAACAAGTAAGGAGTCGATATCCTCCACCATCATCACTACAAAAACTGGAGACTGTTTTAGCTGAAGAATGGACAAAAATTCCTTTGGAAACAATTCAAACTTTGTACAAGTCCATACCTCATAGAATTCAAGCTGTAATTACTGCCAAAGGTGGTCCTACCCCATATTAAAATAAATTTGTTTGAAATTTTAAGGTGTTTCCATTATTTTGTCCAACCCTTATATATATATATATATATATATATATATATATATGATTTTATTTATTTAAAGGGCACAATATATATATACACATAATTTTATTTATTTAAAGGGCACAATACATATATTTAAGCACTACTAATAGTTTAATATGTTGAGAAATACTCAAACATATTCTTCAGGTGCAAACCACACATAACAAACTTAAAAAATTGAATAATAGAAGAATTGTGAGAAAACTGAATTTATGATCTAGAGTTCAATAGAGCGTTAGGAATCTTAGATTTGCGCTCTTTCAGCTAAACAAAACCTACATTTATTTAATCCATTCACATAAGGTATGGATTTCTCAATTACTTTCCATTTAATCATATGTGGTATTTCATTACTTTTCAAAGGCCATACACAGGTAGCCATATTAGTAGCTTTACTTTTGCTCCTATGTTCGAATGAGGATATGTGATTGGCATAGCAATTTTTAAACTCACCTTCACATAATCCTACATAGGTCTTCTTATCAGTTGTATTATTATATAGGGTTGCAGTAACTTCTGCCTCATATATGTAATCATACATTGTTAGTCAAGTGGACAGGATCCTAGATCACGACAGTTGCAACTGGCTTAAGGCTCTTGGTACTGACCATGTGTAATGATACTCTTTATATTTGGGCAGCAGCTATATGATAATTTCACAGAACGCCTATTAAATATTCTTCTGTATCTGTGAGTTGCTGGAAAGTGTTTGTCCTGGAGAGACAGGAATCTTTTACCTATGGAGGGGTGAGCCAAATAATTTTCCTTGACCTATTTTCAGGTTGCTTATTATTATTATTCTGATTACTAATAAAGGGGTTATGTTTAACTTTATCTTTGATGCTACTAGATCTATTATTATTTGGTTCGCCCCTCCCCTTTCCCTTAATATAAAAACTAAAATAGGTTTTATATTCCTGTCTCTCCTAGACAAACACTTTCCAGCAACTCACAAATACAGGAAAATATTTAATAAGTATTCTCTCAAATTATCATATAGCTGTTGCCCCAATATGAAGAGTATCATTACTATGGCTTGAGGGCCATACTTGGTGTGACATGGATGGACAGGATGAGGAATGAGGAGGTACGAAGATGAGCAGGGATGAGAGGAAAACTAACTACCAAAATGGATAGATGAATGTTGAGGTAGTTTGGCCACATGGAAAGGATGGATGAGGAGCAGATAATAAGGAGGGTGATGAAGGCAGAAGTGGTAGGCAGCAGAACCAGAGGCAGACCTTGGTTTGTGTGGATGGATGTAGTGAGGAAAGCTTTGGTGGTTAGAGGTGTTGGAGTGAGAGAGGTAAGAGATTTTATAAATGATAGGAAAGCTCGGAGAGTGTTTGTGGATGGCTGAGTGAATTTTGATGTTGCTCAAAGAGGTATGGAACCAGCATGATGCAGCAGGGTAAACCAGCATATGCTGTCAGGCTCCACTGCTGATATTGGAGGTTGTGTTCTATGCCTTAACCCAAGTATAGAATGGAGCTCACCCCTTTGAGCTGGGAAACGAATGGAATGCCTGGTTTGTGTTTTGTTGTGGCTACCCCCTCTTAAAAGAAAATGAGGAACAGGCCTGGGTCCGCGATGAAGCTCACCAAGACATGAACAATAGCTAAGTCATTCCTATTTTTCATATATTATCCCTTCTGTTGCGCTCCCCTTCCACCACCCCACTTCGTTTTCTCTAACTATACATTTATGTCTTGAATTCATGATTATTGATGTATTTTTTTCTCTATCTCACGCGATCTATCGTCTTCACCTCTACTTGTTGAAGTTTTGCTCCTTAGCCCAAACCTGACTGAAATTTGTCTCTAACCCCTTTTAAAAATTACGATTTTTAACTCTCATTTCTGTTACAGATTTAAACATTTAATCTCACGTTTAAACACTGCTGTGTTTCTTTCAACTTTTTTCTAAAAACCTAACGAATTTGACCAGCATGATGTACTGCTGCCGGTTCTCCCTCTCCCTCTCTCTCTCCCTCCCTATTATATTCTATCTCTCTCTCTCTCTGAATCACCACTTCTTCCACCATTTCCTCTTCGACTCGCGCGCGAACCCAAACATATAACCAGCTCGCTTTCCAACTCCACCACAATTTCGTATTGGAATCTCTATGCTAATAGAACCCACGACGAAGCTCCATTAGCCCGCGGTACGCCCGCCCTCCCTCCCACCCCCTCCACCAGTACCGGAAGTCTCTTTTTTAGATCATCTTCCGCGAACACTGCCTGTGACCTTATACCCCCCTCTTATCGACCTTATAGCGCATAAAGATTGGGTAGTATATGAAGGTTGTAGGTATTGTTTTTGTTTATGAACTCTGCCAAATGCAAGCTTTCTTTTCAGGTTCACGACACTGCTTACCCCCATCCCAGGGTCACACGGGCCCACTCCTCTGACACCCACTCCTCCCACACTGTCAGGATTGGCACTCTCAACGTAGGCACGCTGAAAGGTAGGTCTGGTGAGATTGTTGAGATGCTTGAACGGTGACGCGTAGATCTGTGCTGCATCCAAGAAGTAAGATGGAGAGGAGGTTCTGTGAAGTTCCTCATAGGCAAAGAACACAGGTACAAGTTTTTCTGGGCAGGGAACACTGACGGAGTCGGGGGCGTAGGAATACTTCTAGCAGAGAAATGGGTTGATAAGGTAATCGAGGTAGTTAGAGTATGTGACATAGGCTAGCTACTGTCATCTCAGCCTATGCCCCTCAACCGGGGCTCCCGGATGGGCTGAAAGACCAATTCTATGACACCCTCTTGCAAACTACCTCATCGACAAGAGACAGAGACTTTCTCTTTGTGGCTGGTGACTTCAATGGTCATGTCGGACGTCGTGCTGGAGACTTCCATGGCATACATGGAGGCTATGGCTTCGGTTCCCGCAACGAGGAGGGAACCAGACTGCTGGAGTTCTGTGATGCAACCGATCTTATGGTTTGCAATACCAACTTCAGGAAACCTGCCTGTCACCTAGTCACCTACCAATCCGGCAGACACTCTAGCCAAATCGACTACATCCTCGCCAGAACTAGAGAAAGAGGGAGGCTTATAAATGCCAAAACCCTCCCTGGCGAAGAATGTACACCCCAACACAGATTAGTAGTTAGCGACTTCGAGATCAAGGCAATATGGGTGCCCAGAAGTAGACCGGCTTGGAGGAGAAGGGTATGGAAACTTAAAGACCCTGCAAATGGACAGAGACTTAGAGACAAGTTACTTGAAGCATTTGACGAAATAGAAGGGGATATAGCATCATACAACGTGGAAGACAATTGGAGATTTCTGCGGGACAACCTGTTGAGAGCCACAGACCAGATCTGTGGCTGGTGTAAAGTCCCCTCTCGACCCAGAGTAACATGGTGGTGGAACAAGGATGTAGACGGGGCTATTAGACAAAAGAAACAGGCTTGGAAGGACTGGAAGAACGGTGGTAGCAGGGAATTGTACCAATCTGCCAGAAGGGAAGCTAGGCGACAGGTTTATTTAGCCAGAGGGGAAGCAGATAAGAAAAGATTTGCCAATGTTCTGCGCCGTGAGGACCAAAGACTCGAGGTATTTCGTGTTGCAAGACAGTGTAGGAGAGAGAATAGTGATGTTGTAGGAGAGAAATGTGTTCGCATGGATGATGGTACGCTTGCACTAAATGAGGCTGCAAAGAAAGAGGTCTGGAGATGCCACTACGATAGATTGCTTATTAAAGAGAATGAATGGGAGAAAGAGAGCCTGCCGTATGTCGACCCAACAGAGGGACCAGCTATCCGAGTTGACAGTACCAGGGTAGATAAAGCAATTAAGAGTATGAAGACAGGGAAAGCCCCCGGCCCATCAAGAATCACTGCAGAGATGCTCAAAATATCTGACAGTGTTGGCTACAGCCTAGTCACCCGTATTACGAACCAGGTGATACACGAAGGAGTCATACCCAATGACTGGTGTAGCAGCACCATAGTAAACTGCTACAAAGGTAAAGGTGACGCTTTAGATACTAATAATTACAGAGGCATCAAGCTGTTAGATCAGGTTATGAAAGTTACGGAGAGGGTCATAGCCCAACTAATTTGGGAGCGAATCAATTTAGATGAGATGCAGTTTGGGTTCGTGCCAGGTAAAAGCACCACTGATGCCATATTTCTAGTGAGACAGCTGCAGGAGAAATATGTAGCCAAGGATAAACCTCTGTACCTGGCCTTCGTTGACATGGAGAAAGCCTTTGACAGGGTCCCCCGATCCCTTATCTGGTGGTCAATGAGGAAACTTGGGATAGAAGAATGGTTAGTGAGAGCTGTGCGAGCCATGTACAGAGATGCTGTCAGTAAGGTGAGGGTTGGAAATGAGTACAGTAATGAATTCCGGGTAGAGGTAGGGGTCCACCAAGGTTCCGTCCTCAGCCCCCTCCTATTTATCATAGTCCTCCAGGCGATCACAGAGGAATTCAAGACAGGTTGCCCCTGGGAGCTCCTCTATGCTGATGACCTTGCACTAATTGCACAGTCACTATCAGAACTAGAGGAGAAGTTTAAGGTGTGGAAGCAAGGTCTAGAATCGAAGGGCCTTAGAGTCAACCTAGCAAAAACCAAAATCCTAATAAGTAGGAAGGTAGATAAAACACAAACCCCTTAAGGTAGATGGCCCTGCTCAGTATGCAGTAAAGGAGTAGGTAGTAACTCTATAAGATGTACCCGGTGCAAGCTATGGACACATAAGAGGTGCAGCAATATCAAAGGCAGATTAACTACGAAGTTAGTTTTTGTATGTGGCAGATGTTCAGGTACAATAAAGACTGTAAACAAACAGGAAACAACTTCTATCTCATTCCAGGGAGAAAAACTAGAGGTAGTCGATAGCTTCCGCTATCTGGGTGACCAAGTTAGTAGTAGGGGTGGGTGCGCTGAAAGTGTAACTGCTAGAATAAGAATAGCCTGGGCCAAGTTTAGAGATCTCTTACCTCTGCTGGCGACAAAGGGACTCTCACTCAGAGTAAAAGGCAGACTGTATCACGCATGTGTACGAACAGCCATGCTACACGGCAGTGAAACATGGGCTGTGACTGCTGAGGACATGCGTAAGCTCGCAAGGAATGAAGCCAGTATGCTCCGCTGGATGTGTAATGTAAATGTGCATACCCGTCAGAGTGTAAGTATCTTGAGAGAAAAGCTGAACATAAGAAGCATCAGTAGTGGTGTGCAAGAGAGACGATTGCGCTGGTTTGGACATGTGGTGAGAATGAATGAGGATAGCTGCGTGAAAAAGTGCCACTCCCTAACAGTTGATGGAACCCGTGGAAGAGGTAGGCCCAGGAAGACCTGGGCTGAGGTGGTGAGGCAAGACCTTCGAACATTGGGCCTCACCGAGGCGATGACTACTGACCGAGACCTTTGGAAATGTGCTGTGCGTGAGAAGACCCGGCAAGCCAAGTGAGATCGTTGCCAGGGCCCCTGGACTGGCTCTTGTGCGAGTGGCACATAAGATGTACCATCCTGAGCGTGACCGTTGCCAGTACCGCCTGACTGGCCTTGTAGGGTTTTCGAGCGAGATCGTTGCCAGTGCCCCTGGACTGGCTCTTGTGCGGGTGGCACATAAAAGACACCATTTTGAGCGTGGCCGTTTTCGTGCGGGTGACACGTAAAAGCACCCACTACACTCTCTGAGTAGTTGGCGTTAGGAAGAGCATCCAGCTGTAGAAACTCTGCCAAATTAGATTGGAGCCTGGTGTTGCCATCCGGTTTCACCAGTCCTCAGTCAAATCGTCCAACCCATGCTAGCATGGAAAGCGGACGTTAAACGATGATGATGATGATGATGATGATGAATATTTACCAAAATTACATAAAAATATCTTGTAATACAAAAGAGTAAATCTATTCAATAAAATTGCCATTGTCTTCAACCACAGCCTCCAGACAACTTCGAAATCTCCTGCAACTCTTCTGGAGGGTCTCCTTATTTAAGTTGATGAATACTGCCATAATCCTTGCCTTCAGTTCATCGTTGGTGTTAGCTGTTACTAGCAGTTTTTTTGGTCTCTCACTCAACTGCACTCCACACATAATAATCAAGTGGGGTTGCAGTCTGGGGAGTTAGGTGGCCAGATGTTAGGGGTGCTGAGGTTGTAGAATTTGTCTGACAGCCATGACTGGATTCTCCTGTGGCATGGTGCAGAGTCCTGTTGTGAGATAGGGTCTTCCTGCAGCTACCCTTTTAACCCAGGGCAGCACTGCTTCCTCCAGGTACTTGATGTAAGCCTCCACGTTGAGTCTGAGGCCGTGTGGGAAGATGAATGGAGGCATAACATCACCATCACTAGTGATCACTTCAAACACCATGATACATTATCTACATTATTTAAAATTGATGGATATTTGTCCTCATCTTGTTTGTTGTTAACACATTTCAGCCCATATACCCTCCAGCCTTCATCAGGTGTCTTGGGGAAATTTTGAACTTGGGTTCTCATTCCTAAGGTATTTTTTGATGTTGTTATTATTATTATTATTATTATTATTCAGGTCAGCGCCTGGAATTGAACTCAGAATCTTGGGGTTAGTAGCCCATGCTCTTAACCACTACGCCATATGCCCATGGGCATAGTGGTGTAGTGACGTAGTGGTTAAGAGTGTGAGCTACTAACCCCAAGATTTCAAGTTCGATTCCAGGCAGTGACCTGAATAATAATAATAATAATAATGATAATAATAATAATAATAACATCGGAAAATACCTTAGGAATGAGAACCCAGGTTTGAAATTTCCCCAAGACACCTGATGAAGGCTGGAGGGTATATCAGCCGAAACGTTGTGTTAGCAACAAACAAGAAGAGGACAAATATCCATCAATTGTAAATAATGTACATAATTCCTTCTCTCTTAAATATAGAACTGAAACACCATGGTGTTGACTGGATGTTTGATTTTTATCACTCTCAGTACATGACCTCAGATTGACACTCAAACACTCTAAAATGTTCGTATTGGTGCTTCTGGCACAAATGCCAAGCAGTGCAGCATATTGTTTTCAAATTTCTGACCCTACTATACTGTGTAGTCGATGAAATCAAAAACAAACAATGCACATGCATGAAATTAAAAATATAAAATAGCGACAATTTACCCATTGCACTCTGTGTGTGTGTGTGTGTGTGTTTGAATAAATTTATGTGTGTATGTGTGTATATATTTGCAAATGTGTGTGTGTTATGTTTTGGTTTTTTCCACAGTTATAATGTGTGGCCATTGATGTGACTGTAGCTGTTGTATCTACTCTAGTAGCCACAATATTTTCTTGGTGTTAGGTACAGTGTATCTCTTCTATATTGGAATGGTAATATTGTGCTATTGCTGACAGCTCTGCAAGATACCATCCACCTTGACTGTGACTCAAACTCGACTATAACATGTAACTGACACTTAAATCCAACCGAGAACTCTGTACAACGATTCTACAATGACTGACACATGACTCCCTGTACTGGTTGACATCGTCTCACTTTATAGTGGCTGGTTCATCTGACTTGTCCTGTGGGAGGTGTGTACTATTTCCACTACAACATCTCCCTTTTAGATTTTCTTTTTGGGAAGTAATTTTATTTTACTTTATTCATCCCATCTCCCTTTTTTCTTTTTTCTTTTTTATACAACTTAATATGTTTTCTTTTTGACATCTATTCTAAGGAACTCTGTGTTCTTCCTTTCTCTTCCACTTGTATGCAGGGTTTCAACCACCTGGAATGTGTCATACAGCCATTCCATAAATACTTCCAATCAGTTTGGTTCATTTTCTATGAATCTCTTCTTTAATTGGTTTCTGTGTCTTTTTTCAATACCTTTTTTGCTTTTACCCCATACATAATTTTTCTTATGTAATTTGTAATTTCACCTTCTTCCCAGTACTGTTTTCCATTTTTATATGACCTCATTCACTTACGTTTTATATGACCTTATCACCAATTTTGAAAAATTTTGATATGTTCTTCCTGGCACTTTTTATTTCCTCGCCAGGTAGCAGTTTATCAAAAGCTGATTTCACCTTCCTCATGAACATCATTTCTGCTGGTGTATTAAGGTTTGGTGTCACCCTGTACCCTCTAAAAAAATTGTTGAAGAGTCACTTCGTCTGTGATGCCCTTGTTTGTTTTCCTTAAAGCTCTTTTAAAGGTATCAACAAAATGTTCTGCCTGTCCATTTGATCTGGGATAGTAAGGCGCTATCATTATATGTTTTATTGTGAACATTTCACAGAATTTTCTAAATTCGCTGGGCACAAACTGTGTTCTATTATCAGACACAATAACATCGGGGATGCCACTTCTTGCAAATAATTCATGCAAAAAATCTATTACAGTTGAGGAGGTTGGTCTTTTGCATTTAACAATTTCAGGCCATTTTGTTAAACTGTCAACAACTACTAAGCAGTAATAACCATTTAACAGACCCGCAAAATCGATGTGTAATCTCAACCATGGGATTTTTACTTCTGGCCAAGGCTCCCATTTTTTAGTAGGCAATTTTTCTGCAGCCTTTTACCAAGTTTTCAATTTCCTTGTCCACCTTTATCACTTTCATCCTTGAGATCCCTGGATGTATAATGTGTTTCCGGTATCACTACCCTTTGGGCATACATAAGTATGCCGTCACATATTGAATATATGTTTACGTCTTGGAGTTTTTACACACTGAACCTTTTTTTGTTTACTTTTGTTGACCACAGCACTTTTTTTTTTGTTTCATTTATGAACTTATCTTTTGACGCATTCCATTTTATATCCTCCAGGGTTATCAGTAACTCCTGTACAATGTTCCACATTATGTCCTTAATTTCACCTTCAGCACTCAGAGCCACTATTACTGTATCCTTGAATGGTTCGCCATTTTGGGGTATTAACCTAGTCAGGCCGTCAGCATATCCTAGCTTTTTCGAAGGTAAAAATTTCATTGCATAGTCATAGTTTAGTAGTATGGTGCCTCATTGTTGTAATCTGTATTGGAATTCCCTTTTTGGATCCATAAATTGTCAGCAACGAGCAATGGTCTGCTTGTAACCGAAAATGTCTCCCATGTATAAACTTGTGGAACTTCTTGATGCCAAATATAATTGCCAATGCCTCTTTTTCAATCTGGCTATAATGATTTTCCACTAGCAATAGTGTCCTTGACGCATGAGCTATGGCCTTTCTACTACCATCGTCACATTTGTGTAGAAGTACAGCTCCTATCCCATACTCACTAGCATCTGTGGCCAGTATTGTTTCCAACTTTGGACTGATGTATGTTAGAGGTAAGTGTGAAATTAAAATACTTTTTAACTCTTCAAATGCCTTCAGGAATTTTTCTGACCAAAACCATTTGGTATCCTTTTTCAACAGCTCATTTACTGGAGCTCTTACATTGTGTATGTTTGGGATATATACTTGAAAGTAGTTCACCAAGCCTAGAAACACTTGTAGCATTTTGATGTTCATTGGAGGGGGGGGGGGCATATTCCGTATTGCCATTGCCCTTGATGGGTCTGGTTTTTCTTCCCCTTTTGTTAATTACTTGACCAAATTATTTGATTTTTCTCATTAAAAAATTCACACTTTTCATGTTAGTCTAACCTCATATTCATTTATTTTTTCAAATACTTTTTTAATATGTTTGAAGTGTGGCTCCAGTGACTTGCTCTTTATCAAAATATCATGGAGATATGTGATAGCGAAGTCGCAATCATTTAACATTGCATTCATTACTTACTGGAATATGGCAGGTGTCACTTTTACTCCAAAAGGAAGCTGCTTGAATTTATACACTCAACAGTGCGTGTAGATTGTTAAAAGGTATGAGCAATATTCCTTTCCTTGTATCTGTAGACAAGCCTCTGAGAGGTCTAATTTTGAGAAAACTTTTCCTCCATTTAGTTTTGAAAATATTTCTTCTGGGCTTGGACATGGATAGTTGCGTTCAACTAAAAAGTCATTTAATCCTGTTGAAAAATCTGTACACACTCTTAGTTTATTATTCTTTTTTTTCACATAAACCGTTGATGCTGCACAGTCTGGGTGGTCGATTTTCTCAGTTATAGCTAGACTTGCCAGTTTTCCAGCTCTTTATTGACCTGTTCTATCACAGCAAACAACACATTCCATTTGGGCCTAAAAGCAGGTGTTGTGTTTTCTTTTACAGCAATCTTCGCTTTTGTTTTAGTGCAATAGCCCAATACTTCCCAAAAAAACATTTGGAAATATTTTTTTATTTTTTGTCTCAGTTCTTTGACTGCATTCGAGCCTTTGACCATCCCAACTACATTTCCACAGAGTCCGCCACATTCCAGGGAAAAAAACTACAAGTAGTTGATAGCTTCCGTTACCTAGGTGACCAGTCGGTAGCGGGGGTGGATGCTCTGAGAATGTAGCTGCTAAAATAAGAATAGCCTGGGCAAAGTTTAGAAAGTTCCTACCTCTGCTGGTGACAAAGGGCCTCTCACTCAGAGTAAAAGATAGACTGTATGATGCATGTGTGCGAACAGCCATGCAACATGGCAGTGAAACATGAGCTGTGACTGCTGAGGACATGCATAAGCTTGCAAGGAATGAAGCTAATATGCTCCACTGAATGTATAATGCCATACACTAGTGTAAGCACCCTGACAGAAAAGTTGGACATAAGAAACATCATATGTGGTGTACAAGAGAGACAACTGCGCTGGTATGGTCGTGTATTGCGTATGGATAAGGACAGCTATGTGAAAAAGTGTCACACCCTAACAGTAGAGGGAACCTGTGGAAGAGGTAGACCCAGGAAGACATGGGAAGCATGACCTTCGAACATTGGGCTTCACAGAGGCAATGACAAGTGACCGAGACCTTTGGAGATATGCTGTGCTTGAAAAGATCCACCAAGCCAAGTGAGACCGTAACTGTGGCCTATGCCAGTGCAGCCATAACCAGCCCATTTAAGAGTACCATTCAATCATTGGGCAATAAACTGTGCTTGTGAAGACCTTTTGAGGCAAGCTAAGTCATTGTCATGGCTGATGACAGTACCGCTTGATAAGCACCCATGCCAGTGACACATAAAAAGCACCATTCGAGCATGGTCTATGCCAGTGTCACCTGACTGGTCCTGTACCGGTGGCACGTGAAAAGCACCATTCAAGTGTGATCGTTGCCAGTGCCACCCAACTGGCTCCCATGCCTGTGGCATATAAAAAGTACCATTCAAACATGGTCGATGCCAGTACTGCGTGACTGGCCCTCGTGCCAGTGGCACATAAAAAGCACCCACTACACTCTTGGAGTGGTTGGCTTTAGAAAGGGCATCCAGCAGTAAAAACTTTGCCAAATCGGATTGGAGCCTGGTGCAGCCTTCTGGCTTGCCAGCTCTCAGTCAAACCGTCCAACCCATGCCAGCATGGAAAGCGGACATTAAACCACGATGATGATGATGATGAACACTTATGGGGTATCTTACATTTTAAATAACTATACATTCTGTGCCAAATAAGTTTAGTGATTTTTTTCAACACATAAATATTTGCCCTGTTTGTTTTACCTCAAAAAGTTACATTGCAAACACATTCGCCAATAAAATATAATTTCCTTCCAATAATACCATATGCTATTTTATTTGATCTAAATAATTTCGGCTTACCGATTTGTTTCCATGTTTTTTCACTTATGATAGTGATATCAGTACCTGTGTCTAATTGCATTTTGACACTTGTGGTTTCGATTTTCACTCTGATGATTTTTCTGTTCGTTGTACTAACTTTTTTTTCTGATGACAAACTATTTATTTTTTTCTCGTTTGTTCCAAATTTTCGTCATCTTCTGCAGTGCGATTTATAACCAGGGTTATGTCCTGGTTCATTTCCAGCTTTTGAAGAATTTTTGTTCTGACTTCTGCGTCCATTTTAGCAGTAAGTCGCTGTGCAAAAATCAGGAATTTGAACGAATCTGGATTTAGTTTATCCAGTTTAGACCTCTCGCATTCCCTGTTCACTCTACCTGCATACGTAGTAAAGTTTACGTCATCACTTTTCAAAATATTCAAACATTTCCAACGTGTGTTGAATGAGTTTTTTTTCTCTGAACATCTTATATAAAATGTCAATTGTGTCCGTAAAATTTATGTCAGAAGATTTTTTACGCAGTATAAAGTTACTGTATTTTTCATGCTCTGTTGTCGTCAGTTTCCTCAAAATTAGATGCGTTTTCATTTTATCAGTTGCTTCATGATATTCTTTTTCGAAAATTTGCTCAAATCTTCAGTAATATACCTCGATGGTTACTTCTTCCAGGTGATATTTAAATTCCTTTATTGAATTCGGTACATGGTCTGGCAAAAACGTATTTTCAGGTTTTATTACCAACATCATTAGTTGTAGCATTTGTTGCTGTAACGTTCGTTGTTGTTCTTGCTCTTTGAGTTGTTGTAGTTGCTGTTTTTGCAACTCAACTAAACCCCACAACAAGTTTTCCATGACTTTACGGATTTTTTGTAAAATGTGTACAATAAAACGTTTGTTACTCCTCTGTCGAGTCAACTGTGTCCATAAAATTTATGACCGACGTGTGAAATTGTTTATTCTTAGCTAAGTATTCTCTTTAAGGTGCCTGACTATGAAAATAACATTAGTAGTGCTTCTCTCCAGGGTGAAACCAAGCTGCATTTCATCTAGCCTAATTCTAATCCTAATGAATTGAGATATAACTCTCTCTGCAATTTTCATTACCTGGTCCTAGAGTTTGATACCTCAATAATTGCTACTAAGGTATCTCCCTTATCCTTGTAACTTCATCATCATCATCATCATCATCATCATCGTTTAACGTCCGCCTTCCATGCTAGCATGAGTTGGATGATTTGACTGCTTGACGATTTGACGATTTGACTCCAATCTGATCTGGCAGAGTTTCTATAGCTGGATTCCCTTCCTAACGCCAACCACTCCAAGAGTGTAGTGGGAGCTTTTACATGCCACCGGCACGAGGGCCAGTCTGGCAATACTGGCAACGGCCATGCTCAAATGGTGTTTTTTACGTGCCACCTGCACAGGAGTCAGTCCAGCGGTGCTGGCAACAACCTTGCTCGAATGTTTTATTTACATGCCAGTAAGGCAACGCTGGTAACGAAAGCCAGACCGCTGCTCTGGCAATGATCCCGCTCGGATGGCACAGGTACCAGTCATCGAATTTGGTTCAGTTTTGATTTCACTTGCCCCAACAGGTCTTTGCAAGCAGAGTTTAGTGTCCAATGAAGGAAGGTTGGCATGAATGCCAGTCGTCGAATTTGGTTCGATTTTGATTTTGATTTCACTTATCTCAACAGGTCTTTGCAAACAGGGTTTTGTGTCCAAAGAAGGAAAGGTACACATAAGTGGGCTGGGTACACCCCTGGTAAAGGCCACGGGTTATGGTCTCACTTGTCTTGCCAGGACTTCTCACGCACAGCATATTTCCAAAGGTCTCAGTCACTAGTCATTGCCTCGGTGAGGCCTAATGTTCGAAAGTCATGCTTCACCACCTCATCCCAGGTCTTCCTGGGTCTACCTATTTCACAGGTACCTCAACCGCTAGGCTGTGGCCCTTCAATTCTAATCCTTGCTTCCACACCTGGAACTTCTCCTCTAAATCTGATAGTGAGTCAGCAATTAGAACAAGGTCATCAGCATAGAGGAGCTCCCAAGGGCATCCTGTCTTGAATTCCTCTGTTACTGCCAGGAGAACTATGATAAATAGGATGGGGCTGAGAACTGAACCTTGGTGGACCCCTACCTCTACCCGGAATTCGTCACTGTACTCATTGCCAACCCTCACCTTACTGACGGCGTCCCTGTACATGGCTTGCATAGCTCTCACTAACCATTCATTTATCTCTAGTTTCCTCATTGACCACCAGATAAGGGATCGGGGGACCCTGTCAAAGGCTTTCTCCATGTCAATGAATGCCAGATACAGAGGTTTATCTTTGACTAGGTATTTCTCCTGCATCTGTCTAATTAGTTGGGCTATGACCCTCTCCGTAACCTTCATTACCTGATCCAACAACCTGATACCTCTGTAATTGTTTGTGTCTAAAGTGTCACCTTTACCTTTGTAGCAGTTGACTATGGTGCTGCTACCCCAGTCATCAGGTATGACTCCGCTACTGCACCAGTCACTAGGAAATTTTGCCTTTTTGATTAACCTGATTAATTATGCGGGTGACTAGCCTGTATCCTAATTTACCAGATATTTTGAGCATCACAGCAGTGATTCCAGAACCTTTCCCTATCTATCGTACTGCTGTCCACTAGGATAGCTGGTCTCTCTGTTTGGTCCTTCTGTTGGGTCCAAATGGAGTAGAGTCCCTTTACCTTATTCATTCTCCACATTCATGTCTCTGATCTTCACACTATAGGACATTGGCAAGCCTCTTCCTTTCTGCTTCTGCCCTAGCTAGATAAACCTGATGTTTAGCTTCCCTTTTAGTTTTCTAATATGATTCTTTGCTACACCTCTATTTCATTCTTTCCAGATTCATCTTTTCTCTTTTATGGTTCTACCAATGTCACTATCAGATTACCCTTGGTCTGATAGAGGCTTTGTTCCAACCACAAATTTGGTCTGTTGCTCTCAGTAAATTTTCCTGCAGGAACTCTCTGTCATGTTTCTATCTCTTCTTCCTTCTCATCAAAGGTTTCATAAAGAACATCTCTAAATCTCTGTCTGTTTGTAAGGATTCTTGAGCTTCCACAACCTCCTTTTCCATATCAGCCTGCATCTCTGGATCCTTCTGGTCCTAAGCCTAAAGTCACTAACTGCTAGCCTATGTTCAGTTGTGCATTCTTCACCCAAGAAAGATGTTGCATTTATGAGCATACATGTGTATTATATATATATATATATATATATATATATATATATATATATCTGTAAATATGTGACAATTATTTGGAAGCCATGATAAAATCCCAAGTTTTGGATGTCGGGGCAGAACCCACGCTGCTATCTCTTCAGTTATCTGGCCATCAAAAAAATGCTATGAAAATGACTGTTAAACAAAGGGAAATTACTGTGTGATTGACCGTCATTAAGACAAAAGAGCTATTAGAATGACCTCTAAGTGAGGGGAGGGAGTAAAGGTAAGGGAGTAAAAATGTCCATAGTATTCGCATAAGTGCACGAGTCCATACATACACATGTGCGCCCACACACCCATGTACATGCACCTATATGTCTATACTCATCAACCCTCACTTAAAACATACACATGCTTACCCACACATTCACCAAAAAATATATACGTACCCACATACATACTCGCACACACACACAAAAAAGGTTCAACACACACGTCTATATACGCACATGCACATGAAAAAACAGGGCTAAAGGCAAAATACAGAAAAAGGTGTGAAAAAGTGTAAAATAGTAATAAGGATAAAACACATCTATATATGCACATACTCGCATACAAGCACATACACACACATCTATATATGCACATACTCGCATACAAGCACACACACACACATCTATATATGCACAGATGCACACATCCACAAGCGCACACAAAAGGTTCCTTATACACGTCTATATACACACAGGAAAAATGCAGGGTGGAAGGTAGAATACAGAAAAAATACGTGCAAAAAATATATGAGCAATAAACCTATAAAACAATATCTATAAATATGTAAATATATATATATATATATATATATATATATATATACATACATACATGTATACATGCACACACACACAAACATACACACATCAAAACCACCATATCTGCCCCTGTCGGATTCTCAGGCATCAATGTTTCTTGCTTTTTAACTGTTATCAATGGAAAATACCCTCTAAGCTGAAGCATTCCCTTTTCACCATCCTGGTCAAACACACCAATTCCTTCCCATTCAACCTTTCTAGGACACAAGTTACCACATTAAAAATAACTCTGGTTGAGGAACCTGGTGTACCTTCCCTCCGATAAAGGCAGATAGTTTTGCATCATCACACAGATCACCGATAACAATTTAACATTCCAACACCTTAGCAACAATAATATCTATGCTAAAGTCACTGTGACCATACTGGAGGACTTGATCAACAAACCTGGACCAACATCTGTAACCAGTGTAAACTCCCAGTGAGGATAAAAAGAAAAAATCATTACCTCATGCAATAGTAAGCTACTTATATTTTTCCATCTTATCAAGATGCATAACGAGGACCCTGATCTTCACATCAGACCCATAATCTTCAGTATAGAAGAACCATCTTACAAAATCTATCGCTTCTTCCTTCGATGAGAAGGAAGAAGAGATAAAGGTTTCATAAAGAACATCTCTAAATCTCTGTCTGTTTGTAATTAACAATGTATCTTGCTTCTGCAAACATTTAACTAAATGTGGCAACACCACCAAAGAGATAGATGCCTCAATACTGACCATGGAGAGGAACACAAGAAGTCTTCATATCAAAGAAGCTACAATGATCCACTACCTCAACTTGAAAAATCAATAGTTGATCAGAGTTAGGCTGGTGGCTCCTATGAATATATCATAGTGACTATAATCAACATCTTAACATACACCACCAACGCCATTTTCCACCCCTACCACCACCATATGTAATTATGTCATGGCAACCACAACCAACATCCTAACATCCACCACCACCAATGCCATCATCCATCACCACCAGGACACCATTGCCATCCACTTGTTGCTGCTACTAACTCTTACACCAACATTCCAACACTAACACCATCATCCACCACTACCATGACACTACTACTGCCATCACCACCACCACCACCACCACCAAAATCATCACCAGCCTGTTGCTGATGCTAACTCCCACACCAACAGTTGAAAAGTTGTTTACACCTACTGTTGGACAGTTGCTGCTGCTACTAACTCAAACACTGAGCAGTCCAAAAGCCCAGTTTATAAGGTTACCCAGGGTTTCATGTCCATAAAGTGCTTAGCTTTACAACATCTCGTCAGACCTTAATGGCTGGTGGCCTACAACCTCTCTTCAAAATGGAGGGTGAAAAGGCCTCATTGCTAGTTGTGTGTTCAATAACTACTTATGAGGCCTCCTCTTCCTCCATTTGGAAGAGAGGTTATCAGTCACCAGCCATTGGATTCTGATGAGACATCGTAAAGCTGAGCACTTTATGGACATGAAGTGCTGGGCAACCTATAAACTGGCCATAACTGTCTTTATCTAAATACTCTACTGCTCTATAACTTGGAGTGTGCTTCTCTTTTGGATTTATGATTATATATATATATATATATATATATATATATATATATATATAAATATATATATATATATATATATATATATATATATATATATATATATATACATATATATATATATACACATATATATATCAGGGGTGGCTGTGTGGTAAGAAGCTTGCTTCCCAACCACATGGTTCTGGGTTCAGTCCAACTGCGTGGCATCTTGGGCAAGTGTCTTCTACTATAGCATCAGGCTGACCAAAGCCTTATGAGTGGATTTGGTAGACGAAAACTGAAAGAAACCTGTCTTATATGTGTGTGTGTGTGTGTCTTTGTGCCTGTGTTTGTCCCCCCACCATAGCTTGACAACTGATGTTGGCGTGTTTATGTCCCTGTAACTTAGCAGTTCAGCAAAAGATCTGATAGAATAAGTCCTGTGGTTGATTTGTTTGACTAAAAGGTGGTGCTCCAGCATGGCTGCAGTGAAATGACTGAAACAAGTAAAAGAATAAAAGAATATATATATATATATATATATATATATATATATATATATATATATATATATATATATATATATATATATATTCTTTTATCATCATCATCATTATCATCATTATTATTATTGCTATTAGAGTATTAATAACTCCTCTGGAAAGAACTTTCACATAAACCCATCCACCACATACAGAACTGACACGCACACACCCAGCAAATTTTTAAAATATAAACAGCTTTCAAAACGCAACGACTAACGTTGGTGCCAGGGACCATGTATGTATGGGAATATTTGTGTATACATATATGTATGTATGTACGTATGTGTGAGGAGATAGATATATATATATGTATATTTCCCCCTCACATGTGGTGGCAGTGACTGTTGACGTACATCTGGACACACATATGTACTCATCTATATATGCTTTCGTATCCATAGATATATACGTATGGTTATGTACACAGGCACAGACATGTGTATTGGAGTGTCTAAAACTATTTATATGGTCTTATATACTGTTTGTAGGCTTTTTATGTGCCTTATATTTTTATATTTTCATTTTTCATTTATTTTTATTTTTTCTGTATTCTTATTTTTATTTCTATATTTTTATTTTTATTTTTTACTTTATATTTGTATTGAATTTTTGTGAATCTCTGAAGAGGCCTAGTGAATCATGCATGTACCCCCATTACATCATTTTCATCTGCTAATTACTCCGGCACGCAGGAGCTATAGAATGGGGCATGTCAACGCTAGGCCGAAACAACTGTAAGTTTCTATTTATTCTCAAATTCCTAATGTACTTTATATTTGTAACCTCGATTGTTAATATAACATGGTATGTCATAAGCATCTGTATATTGTGGTTTTTGTCATTTTAGTTACAAAATAAATAAATTAATTCAACGGAATACACTGTCTGCAAGTCGATGGATACCGCATATTCTCCTCCATTTTCTTATTGCTATATAAATTTAGGGTAAAATAACCCCCCTTTTACTCGCACCCACTTATTACACTTGGTATAACACTAGTGTAACAATAATTGGGTACCCTCCCAGCAGCATATTGGATAGATACTATCCCTTAGTGGGTTGAATCCTCAACCCCTAACTCTCTTGCATTATATATATATATATATATATATATATATATATATAAAATCATCAAAAGCCACAAACAACTAAAATCACTGAAAAAGATCCTCACAAAGGCAAAATTATTTTCCGAAACAACAGATGCGAAAGTAAACAAATGTGGTCGACCAAATTGTGCAAAGAGGGACACAAATTCAAAGTTAAATCTAACTTTACTTGTGCCTCAGAAAATCTTATTTATGTAATAAGATGCTCGGGCTGCCACCAAAACTACATAGGGTCCACAGGATTATCGCTCAGACGTAGATGCACTCTGCACCGCCAGCAGATTGCATACCCAGAATACCGAATGATACCTTTTAGTGATCATATTGAGAAATGCGCAAAACAAATGCTACCACAATTTATAATCTTTCCTTTTTATCAATGTGCCATTAAAACACCAACACAGATTAGATTAAATAAGGAAACCTTTTTCATTCAAAAATACAAACCCAAACTTAACCATTGCTAACACATTTAAATAAGGAAATTCAACACCCCACTGAGAAAAAAAGGGAAAAAAATATAGAACAAAACCATGGTAAATTAATCAAATTCTACCACCTCCTAGATTTCGATTATCTCCCCTATACCGGAAGAAATCCCTAATTACCTCCCCCTATCTAGAACTCTTCTTTTTCAGACTGGAACGAACACGTTACAATGAAGTAGAGAAATTTGAAAAGACAACACGAAACCGGTTATTTCTCAAAATACAATGTTTATATACCAAAAAGATTTTCTAACATTTTTCTGACATAATTTAAATATATACTTTAACCATGTAACACAAGCCTTCTGTAGTTTTTTCACTCTTATTATCTTTTATATATATATATATATATATATATATACACACGAGAGGGTGCTGAAAAGTTCCTGTTTCAAAGGTATTGTGAAAGGCCATGCTGGCATGGGTTGGACGGTTTGTCAGGACTGGTAAGCAAGTAGGCTGCACTAGGCTCCACTCTGATCTGGCAAGGTTTCCACAGCTGGATGCCCTTCCTAGCACCAACCACTTGGAGAGTGTAGTGGGATTTTTACGTGTCAAAGGTACAGGGAGCTAGTCAGGCGGCACTGGCATCAACTCACGCTTGAATGGTGCTTATTACAGGTGCCAGTCAGGCAGCACTGGCATCAGCCACAACTACGATTTCCATTTTGATTTCAATTTTGATTTGATCTTACTTGACTCAATAGGTCTTCTCAAGTGCAGCGTATTGCCCAATGATTGAAGGGTACTTTTAAATGGGCTTGCTATGCGACACTGGTATCAGCCACGGCTATGATCTCACTTTACTTGCCAGGTCTTCTCAATTACAGCATATCTCCAAAGGTCTTGGTTTCTTGTCAGTGCCTCTGTGAGGCCCAATGTTCAAAGGTCATGCTTTACCACCTCATCCCATGTCTTCCTAGGTCTCCCTCTTCCATGGGTTCCTTCCACTGTCAGAGTGTGACACTTCTTTACACAGCTCTCCTCATCCATACGCAATACATGACCATACCAGTGCAGTTGTCTCTCTTGCACACCACATCTGATGCTTCTTATGTCCAGCTTACACTGTCATGTGTGCACACTGACATTACACATCCAGTGGATCATACTAGCTTCATTTCTTTCAAGCCTACTTATGTCCTCAACAGTCGTGGCTGATGTTTCACTGCTATGTAGCATGGCTGTTCACACAGGGGCATCATACAGTCTACCTTTCACTCTGAATGAGAGGCCCTTTGTTACTAGCAGAGGTATGAGCATTCTGAATTTTGCCCAGGCTATTCTTATTCTAGTGACAACACTCTCAGAGCATCCATCCCCACTACAGACTTGGTCACTTAGGTAGTGGAAACTATCAACCACTTCAAGTTACTCCCCACTGGCATGTGATGGAAGCTGTTTTCTGTACATCTTTGGTGTTTATTGCCCTTGTGAAGCTGCCATACACAAAAACTATCTTCCCAGTTAACTTTCCTTTGATATTGCTGCACCACTTATGTGTCCACAGCTTACACTGGGTATATCTTATGGAGTTTCTACCTACACCTTTTCTACAAATCGAGCAGGGACATCTACCTGAAGGGGTTTGTGATTTGTTTGTCTTCCTACTTACTAGGACTTTGGTTTTTGCTAGATTGACTCTTAGGCCCTTCGATTCTAGACCTTGCTTCCACACTTGAAACTTCATCTGTAGTTCTGGTAGTAACTGAGCTATTAGATCAAGGTCACCAGCATAGAGGAGCTCCCAGGGGCATTCTGTCTTGAATTCCTCTGTTATTGGCTGGAGAACTATGATGAATAAGAGGGGGCTGAGGACTGATCCAGGAATTCTTTTGCTATACTCGTTGCCAACCCTCACCTTACTGACAGCATTCCTGTACAGGGCTTGTACAGCTTTTACCAACCACTCATCTATCCCTAGTTTCCACATTGACCACTAGATAAGTCAACAAAAGCCAAGTACAGAGGTTAATCTTTGGCTAGCTGGTGCTTCTATCTGGCACAAACCCAAACTGCATCTCATCTAAACTAACTTTCTCCCTAATTAGTTGGGCTATGACCTTCTCCGTGACCTTCATCACCTGATCCAGCAATTTGATACCTCTGCAGTTATTTCTATTTAAAGCATCACCTTTACCTTTGTAGCAGTTGACAATGGTACTGCTACACCAGTCATTGGGTATGACTCCTTTGTGAACTACCTGATTTACAATACGATTGACTCCTGATGGGCCAGGGGCTTTCCTTGTCTTCATGTCCTTAATTGCTTTATCTACCAAGGTACTGTCGATTCGGATAGCTGGTCCTTCAATTGGGTCAACCTATCACAGGCTCTCCTCCTTCCATTCATTCTTCACATTCAGCAGTCTTTCATAATATCATCTCCAAGACTCTTTCTTTGCAGAATCTTTAAATGCAAGTGTACCATCATCCATGCGGACACATTTCTCTCCTATGACATCACAATTTTCTTTCACACTATCTTGCGATCCGAAATATTTCAGTTCTTTGGTTCTCACGTCACTGAACATTGGCAAACTTCTTCTTTTCTGCTTCTCCCTTGGCTATATATATATATCTGTCTCCTAGCTTACTTTCTGGCTATCTGATACATATTACCCTGCTACCCACACTCTTCCACATTTCTTTGTTCTAATGGCCCTATCTACAGTATTATTCCACCACCATGTTATGCTAGGTCTGGAAGGGACAGAAAAAATGCTGCAGTAAGTGTGTGAATCTGATGGGGGAATATGTCGAATAAAGTCATAATTAACTGATTCTCCTGTATTTTCTTTTACACAAAGTATTGTGGAAGTATTCTGACCACACCCATGTGACTAAAAGTGGACTGAGACATTGCTATAAAATAAAGAACTGTGAGCAATTGGGGAGCAAGCAGTTCTCTGTGAACCATTGGCAGAAAGCGTTTAACCTCGTATAACAGTAACCATAGTGCGTCATATGAATACTTTCTTTCCCCCTGCTTCATTAAAGTATTTATCCAACACCAGGATATAAAAGTGGCAATGAGTTGTCTGAAACTTGCATTGGATGTTTAGAATTTTTTTGGTATGTAACCAAAGAAAAAAATCGTTTTAACATGGAGGACTTATTGTCCTCCATGGTGCAACAACAGCTATTGCAACAGCAACAACAACAAAACCAACAGTTCCTGCAATTAATGTTGAAGAAGTCAGAAAATACTGCAGGTTCTTACTCACTAGATAGCGTAACAAATTCAATTCAAGAATTCAGCTATAAACCAGAAGGGATTACCTTCTCAGCATATTTTCGAAGATACAAAGAAATTTTCAAAGAAGAATGTAAAATTTGGATGGATGAGATAAAAGATTACTTTTAAGAAAGTTATCTCCTGTCAAACATGAAAAATATAATAACTAAATTCTGCCAAAGAAACCAGGTGAGATTTGTTTTGATGAAACAATTTTTTATTGAAAATTTTCAGTGAAAGAAGTTCCCTGGCAATGTTAAATTTGGCCAAAAAAGATGTTGAAGATTTCATCACCTATTCTGACCACACCCATGTGACTAAAAGTGGACTGAGACATTGCTATAAAATAAAGAACTGTGAGCAATTGGGGAGCAAGCAGTTCTCTGTGAACCATTGGCAGAAAGCGTTTAACCTCGTATAACAGTAACCAATTCAAATTAAATGAATTAACCCTGGACATGTTCAAATGTCTAATTTTTGTTTGAGGGCTAACTGCAAGCAAAGGAGCAGATATACGTTCCTGGATATTAACAAAATTACAACTCTACTGGTAGTAGCAGAAGAATACCAGAGGATTATGAATCTAAGACATGATGCAGATAAAATTAAAGAAAAAGATTGCTCTCATATTCATATGTGTTGACCAATAACAGATATGTAAAAAGAGAAAAATATGTCAGGACTGAATCTATGTTATAGGTGTGGTGGTCTACGTTTTAAAAGCAACTGTTCATTTAAAAATATAAAATGCTTCAAGATAGGTCATAGAAAAAATCACACTGTAAAACAAAACATAGAAAACAATTGAACAGAAAAAATTGTATAAACAGATTATCAGTGACAAGAAATATGAACGAGCCGCAAAGGAAATTTGTGTATGTAAAAATTAATAACAAACATAAATTTACAATTGGACACAAACAGTGATATCTTGATAATTAACACATATACATGGGAGATCTAGATTAAAAGAAACTTCAAAAATTGCACGTGGTGTTTCAGAAAAAAAATTACATTTTAAAGGGGAAATGTTAAGTGACGTTACATTCTGTGGAAAAACCTTAAAAGCCAAAGTTTCTGTGTTGAATAATATAACAAATCTATTTGGAACAGACTGGATGGAATTATTTAACTTATAGGACCTTCCCATAAATCTGTAAAAATGTGAATTGTTTTGACACCAGACGAATTAAAAAAAATAATTGAAAAACATTCTTCCTGAAGTTGTGCCTGATGAATTGGGTCTGTACACCAAAACAAAGGTGAAGTTTCAAGTAAAAGATAATGCTATACCTGTATTTAAACCAAAACGAAAGGTACCTTTCACAGCATTGGAACAGATAAACTTAGAGTTAGAGAGACTAGAAAAATTGGAGTTATCCAAAATGTGGAATATAGTCAATGGGCATCACCAACTGTGTTTATTAAGAAAAAGAATAATAAAATCAGAGTGTGTTCTGATTTTTCCATTGGTTTAAATGAATGTCTTAAAATGTGCCACTATCTGCTACCTATTCAGGAGGACATATTTGTGAAATTAAATGGTGGCAAGATATTTTCTAAATTGGATCTCTCTGATACGTACCTACAAAGTAGAGTAGATGATGAATGCTCTAAATACCTAATAATTAACACACATAAAAGACTATATAAATACTACAGGGTACCATTTGGCTTAAAAGTCGCACCAGTGATTTTTCAACACATTATGGATAGTGTTAGTGGACTGTGGATTTGCAATTCCATATCTAGATAATATACACATTAAAAGCAAATCCTGGGGCTAACATATAAAATATGTGTTAAAAAAAATTAGGGATTATGACTTTACTTTGAGTGAAGAAAAGTGTGAATTTTTCTTACCAAAAATAAAATATTTAGGATAAATCATTGACAGAAATGAGCATCAACCAGATCCATCAAGGGCAAACACAATTAAAAATATGCTTCCTCTGACAAATATAGGGACCTTACAAGCTTTTTTGGGACTGGCAAATTATTACAAAAATTATATTCCAAATATGCATAAATATTCTGCCAAAAAAAGATGTAAAGTGGATTTGGTCTGAAAATTGTCAGAAGGCGTTCGATGAAATTAAAAATATATTAACATCTGATTTTGGCCTTAGCCCTTTGATCCTGCAGTGGAGATTGTTGTAGCTTCAGATGCCTCTGAGTATGGTAGCAGAGCAGTAATGGTACATAAATATAAAGATGGTACCATGAAAGCAGTGGTTCATGCTTCATGTTCTCTGATATCAGCAGAAAAAATTACAGCCAAATTGAAAAAGAGGCTCTAGCAATTGTCTTTGCTATAAAAAAATTTCATAGATTTTTAGACT